>NC_033622.1:16145098-16445098 GCF_001540865.1 Ananas comosus | reverse complement strand
AGACAGCATCCGTTAGTGTTGATGAGGAATGGAGTGAATCGTTATGTTGTGATGAGAACGAAAAGATCCCCGAGATGTATTTGCCACTTAAACAGTCCTTTTTAAAAGCTTTCAAGTTAATGGATAAAGAGCTAAAGCTTCACCCAACAATCGATTGCTTCTGCAGTGGGACTACAGCTGTTACAGTGATAAAGCAGGTGATAAGTTGCGGAGTTTTCTATTCTTTTAATTCTTTTATTCTGCCAGTGTACAAAAAGTTCTTGGTTCCTAAGTTGGGATTGGCGTACACACGCAATAGACTACTATTTCTGTGGTCTTGGGTTTACATGATTACAGATTATAGCCAAGAAAATAGATTATTCTACATGCCAGTTGTACTATAGCTTTCGTGGCAGGTTTTTCTCTTTATTTTGCTATTTTGAGGAACTGAAGGTTTGAGCCTTCTCATACATGAGTTGTGCTCAAATGGCCCAATTTGTTGCAAAAGACTTGGATTATGCTAACGATCTCCGCAAAAAGTTTGTTGCATAAACATTAGTAAATGAAGTCAACTTGGCTGAAATAAAATGAGAAGCTTTTGAGTCTTGGTTTCTTTCTCCGCCACTTTGCAGGCTTTAACAACTTTGCGCAATTTGCATTTCTCCAGGGACTAGATCTTGTAATTGGGAATCTCGGAGACTCAAGAGCAATACTGGCTACACGAGATAACGAAAAGAATTTAATTGCTGTACAGCTGACTGTCGATTTGAAGCCCAACCTTCCTAGTATGTTCATGTACTTTCGCTGTAGAACAAGTAGGAAGTTGATGCATAATAGGCTTTTCCTTCGCTAGCAATTTGACTCTGTTTTTCTACTTTGCAGTTAATTCTTAAGTACCTCCTATCTCCATAATTTAGTCTTGAGATATCAATTGGCAGATATGCCATATAACTGGAGAAAATTAAATTTAAATAGTTTTGATTATTCAGTACAGAAACTTCTTTTTTAAAAAAATACCCTTCAGAAATTTATATCTCACACATTGCTACCAAAACACTGCTCTTTAAAAAAACCGTCTTATGGAAAAAAAAAAAGGCAAAAAAAGAACTTCCCTCAATGAATTGGATGACTCCCTAAACAAATATATGGGTATTATATATATGAGAACGTAAATCACTGATGGGTATATATATGAAATCAATATTTTACTGGTGATTTGTCTAATAGATGATTTTCCAGGGATATATATATATATATATATATATATATATATATATATATATATATATATATGGTTGCCAAACAATGACTCACCTGGGTTAGCAATGGCCAGAGCTTTTGGGGACTTTTGCCTCAAGGACTATGGCTTAATATCCGTTCCGGATATATCCTATCGGCGCCTTACCAATAAAGATGAGTTCATCATTCTTGCTACTGATGGGGTATCTTCTTCTCCCAGAACCAATTTTTTTTACTGTTGTTTTAAAAGCGTGGAAAATGTCAATAGCTCCTACTATATATTTTCAGTGTATTAGCAAATAACAACTCATAATATGCATGGGATCAGAATACTTGAGGCTTTTTTGATAGTTTGGCTGGCTATTTTATATAATTTTAAGTGATCTATTTCTGCCGGAAGGTGAAGCCTATTGCTGTCCTCTTACATGTTTTTAGCTTGATAACAATATATCTGTGTACTATCCAAACCATGGATTTAAGTGCTGTGGCACAGGGTCGTGCTGAAACTTGCCGCCACGATACGGCACAGTATGTGTCAAGTCGTACCGATGCATGTCAGTCACAAAAAATACTTGTGTGCTGATACGTAATGACATGAAATATTTATTTTCTTTAGCAACAAAATACTCAAACAATTTATTTTGTATCTTTATCAAATATTTTGAACTTGATTGAGAAAATTACTTATTTGAAAAAATAGAAAGTTTTGAACTGTGCCATCGGTACGGGAGTTGTGTCGTGCTAATGTCTTGTTGGCACGATACGGCACGGTAGATACGGCCGTGCTGATGGACACTTAAATCCTTGATCCAAACTTTATTGAACTTGTATTTCGTCAACTTTTTCAACTTTATTATAGGTTGGATTTTGGGAAAAGATGGTTTGTTTTATACATTTTCCTCTATATGGTTAAGAGTCTTTTCCATTTCACAAGCTTTTGCAAGGCTATCCACAGGCGGCATAACAAATGTTGGACTAGAATAAATACATACATGCATACGTACACAGATGAATATGCAGACATTTTTTTTTCCTTTGCCAATTTCCTTTTCTTTTTTTGTAGGTTTGGGATGTCCTCTCTAACAAGGAAGCTGTTGATATTGTGGCATCGGCCCCATCTCGTGCGACTGCAGCTAGGGCTCTTGTCGATTGCGCTGTTCGATCATGGAGACTAAAATTCCCAACATCAAAGAGCGACGACTGTGCTGTTGTCTGCTTGTTCTTGGACACCAAATCCTCAGCCAACCAAACTCTGCAAACTGAACCAAAGAAGACATCTGTGGAATCGGTGGAAATAATGATCGCCGATTCTTCTAATATAGTAGATTTAAATCAGGAAGAAACACCAGGGCCCATTAGTATCGAAGCACATGTAAAATCATCCACGTTACAACATTCGTACACTCTACATGATTATGACGAGATTGTACCGGTAAATGAGGAAGGAACCAAGGTAGAGAAAATGCCGGGGAGGAGTCAATCTCCGAGGAGGCTCGCGGATTGCATATCCACTGCAGAGGAAGAGGAATGGTCTGCCCTAGAAGGTGTTACCAGGGTTAATTCCCTTTTGAATCTTCCCCGATTCTTATCTGGTGATAAAAGGTCTACCAGCTGGAGGAAATGGCTGTAGCAAGAAGCCAAGCTGCAGGCATGGAGGGGCGAAAGTTGGAAACACGGTCATTCTTTCTATTTAAGTAAATTAGAAGACCGGATTTTAGGGGGAAATCTTGTAAAATTTTGAATTATGCTCGGAGGAATTCAGATTTGTCTCGGGCACTCTCCTGCTCTCATTACTACCTATGTGCTTTCAGTAGGTTGTAATTTCACAGGCTTCTTTAGTCTGTATAAAGTTTTTGTTCTGAAAGAAGCCTGTGAATCATCCCCCGTCTCCTGACTTTTATGGAACCATCTCCTGTACTTAATCTAACAGAGATTCTTACTGGTATGTTAGATTTTTCATTCTCTTTCTTTTTTTTTCTTTTTTTCTTTTTTAATAATATATCTTCTGCATGTTTTCACGACGACTTTTATCCCGTGAATAGCAGGAATTACAAAATTCACGTGATTGGAGGATTTTATTTGTTGCGGTGATGCAAGTTTATACTATTTGATGTTGTTCGCTGGCGTTCCTCGAAACTTTTTTTTTTTTTTTTTTTGAGAGAGATAGGTAGCACACTAAGATTCGAACTTGAAACCTCAGGTACCAACGGCCAAGTTTTTTGCCACTTCCTCGAAACTACTATAGCTTCGTCCATACTAACTTTGTTGTGATAAATATAGGTAGATTCATCGTTACCCGTTTTGGTAAAATCGTATGACTTGGTTAATATAATGGAGATAACTTGGATCCTAATGATGATGATACTGAAGTAAGACTCGTATTAATTAGCCAGTTTTGTCCTAATTAGTTAGTTATCGTGGTAATCCCATCCGTTAATACACCGCTATTGGGCCGGGCTGAGATGGCCGGGATGGGCCAATCCGGATTTTCCTTGGCAAGTGAACGAGTGAACCGACATATCATATCATCAAGACGAGCTAACTAATTAAACTGGTTCCGAGTCTCCGACTCGTGCGAATGGTGCGGTGACCGTAACGAAGCGAAACATATAACTTGTTAACTTACCATCTCGTTTCTCATCGTCTTACAGGTCGCGCGACACCTCTCGCGCTCCCCTCCCTCGTCTTCTCCTTTCCCCTCTACTTCTTCTTCCGACATTTTTTTTAAAAAAAAAAGAATTTTCACTCATTTTCTTTTCCGCCGGTCCCGACGAAGGTGTAGGGAGAGGGAGAGGGAGAGGGAGAGGACATGGCTCTGAAGTTTCTGAACAAGAAGGGATGGCACACGGGGAGCCTCCGCAACATCGAGAACGTGTGGAAGGCGGAGCAGAAGCACGAGGCCGAGCAGCGCAAGCTCGAGGAGCTCCGCAAGCAGATCCAGGACGAGCGCGAGCGATCCGAGTTCCGCCTCCTCCAGGAGCAAGCCGGACTCGTCCCGTAAGCTTCCTCACCTCAGATTTTAGGGTTAGGGTTAGGGTTAGGGTTTCCCTCCTTTCGGACCTCCTACGGTCTTTTGCTAAATTGACCTGTTCTTCTTCTCGATTGATCCGTGCAGGAAGCAGGAGCGGTTGGATTTCCTCTACGAGTCGGGTTTGGGCGTGGGTAAAGGGAGCTCCGATGGATTCAAGGCGCTGCAGCCTGCGGCTGCTCCTCCTCCTCCGGCGCCCGCCGCCGAGGCTAGCTCCTCCAAGGTAACCTTTCTTATCTGTCAGATTCGTAATTGTAGTTTGTAACTTGTTTGCTGCTTTAGATTTTACGAGAATTATGCAGAAGCCCTCGTTCTAATCCTTTATCTAGATCAGTAGTCGTCCAAATATCCGTAGATCATGTTGAACTGCTCGGATGCAAAGCTTTTATCGCTTGGTATTGGCAAGGTCTTTTGATTCTTTTATCTACCGCCTCGCGGGTCTTTGCTCTCTTCCACTTCTGAAGTCGTCCGTGATTTCTGGTTTTCGAGTTTCCTGAAAAAAAATGGAGGGCCAGGTTCTGAGATAGAGGAATAGCCCCCGAGGTCCGATTTGTTGAAAGATTTTCTTGTTACAGTTTGAGCTTTAATTTAATTAGCACAATAGTTGTAATATTAATTCTTGATGTTTAAGAAATTGAATGCTTTCATTGATTACTCATGACGAACGACCGAGTTACATAGATATAAACCCTTATATTTTGGTGGTTGTGATCTTAGCGACTCAGCCCATCAAAGTTGAGGCTTGTTTGACTAGCTTCCTGGTTTGATTAATATTTTGTATATTTATGCTATCTATTGAGTATCTATTCGTTATTTGGGCGAATAAACTTCTTATCACTTATTCTTATCATTGCCAGTCGCAGTCAGGTGCTCCCGGGGCTTTGTTTGAAGATAAGCCCCAGTCGGCAAATGATGCGTGGAGGAAACTCCACTCTGATCCCTTGCTACTCATTCGACAACGTGAGCAGGAAGCCGTCGCCCGGATAAAGAACAACCCCATCAAGATGGCGATGATAAAGAAATCTGTAAGTTGTCCTATTTATTTATCCCCATTGTTTTACATAACTATGCTCTGCCATTGCTTTAGGTGAACTTAACATATGCTACACTTAGGTGCTGTTTGGTTTGTAATATTCGGAGAATGTTGTATATTTTCTTTTTGGAATAGCAAGTTTGTTACTAAATTATTAAGTCACTTGGGTTGGAAAGTTGTTAAGAACTAGTATTATTATTAATGTACTGCTAATGATTCCCATCAAGTATGAACATGAGAATGGTAATCTCGTGTTCTTACCATCAAGGAATCTACAATGATTCTACTTCTCTAACATAATTTCAGTTGAATGATAATGATTAGCATATTGTTTTCAATAGAAAATATGGGTGAAAATATTGAAGATTGCTGGATTATCGCAAACCGTGAAACAGACGAGTCCTTAAAGTTGTGTTTTTTCTGCTTTCGCCTATAAAATATCACAGATTTCTAACCTATAAACTTGACTTATACCTTAATAATTCTGAAAATATCATAGAGTGAATTGTATAAACACTCTGTCGAGATGCATTTGAAATGATCAACTGAAGTTTAAAAGTTTGATTGATGACCTAGATTTTTATGGAATTTAACAGTGTTCTTAACTTTTTTGACCAAGCATCTTGTAACCTAAAAAACTGTTCTGCTACTCGTTGGAATTTGGTTAAATATGTTCCTATAGAAATATTACTTAGCTCATGTTTAGTGACTATCACTTCTTCTGCACAAAATAGATTCTTCACTAATATCTTAGTGTTCTCATGGCTACTGCAATGGTAAATGTTTTTTTCTTCCAGACATCCAAGGGACAAATTGTATGGAACTTAAAAGGCTTATATTACGTTTGCTATATTAAAACTGATTTCACAAATTTAAAAAAAAGAAGCTATTCACATTTTTCTAACACATACCTCTTATTATACAGGTAGAAGTTGAGAAGAAACAGAAGCAAGAAAAGAAGGAAAAACGAGAAAAGAAAAGGGACAGGAAGCATCATCATGACAAGTCAAAGAGCGACAAGTACCCATCCAACGCTCGCTCGGATTCAGAAGACATGAGTGATGGTGAGGAAGAGAAAAGAAAGAGAGATCGTCCATCCAGTGCTCAGAGAGAGTATAGTAAATCAAAGCACGGAAAACACTCTAGGACTTACCCAGATTCTGAGGATATCAAGGAGAGAAGAAAGAGCGACCTTCAGTTAGTCAATCATGATAAGCATGCGCACAGAGATCGATCAGATTCAGAGGACATCGAGGAGAGAAGAAAAAGGGACCATCAGTCAGTTAAGCATGATAAGCATGCGCGCAGAGATCGATCAGATTCAAGAGACGTAGTTGATGGTAAAGAGGAGAGAAGAACCAGACATTATTCAACATCAGATCATCATCATAGTAACCCGAAGTATGAAAAGAATTTGTCAGAAGTTTACACCCATTCAAGAGATAGAAAAGGCAACAGTTCAAGAGATGGAAAAGTGGAAGATAGAAGAGAGAGTGAACAACAGAAGGCTGAAGAAAGGGAAACAAACCAACATAACACACATCAGGGAGCTGGCTATAATCGGCATCGTCGGGGTGTTGTAAAGATGACGGAGGAAGAGAGGGCAGCCCGGCTACGAGAGATGCAGCTTGATGCAGAGCTCCATGAGGAGCAGAGGTGGAAGCGCCTAAAGAAAGCGGCAGATGCCGATGTGCAAGAGGCAATGAGAGCAAACTCGTCGAGGGGAAAGAACTTCTTAGATGAGGCTCAGAAGAGTATATTTGGAACAGAGAAAGGGGGCAGCTCTACAATCGAAGAGAGTGTTCGGCGGCGGGCTTATTACTCACAAGGGGGGTTGGCCGCCACCGAAAGTAATGCGTTCAGGCGGTGAGCCTGTTAAGGGTGTTTGTAGCAATAAACCTGTGGTGTTTCTTATCTCCTCATGACAGGAATTCATCATGTTTCTCGAGGCTGAATTCAATTGACACGGGAGGCAACAAGAGCGGAGCTAAATAGTTTTGCCTAAGACTATTTAAGACAATAGAAAGCTGTTGGCTATCGAAAGGTACGTCAGGTTACACTCGTGCAGCAGCATCGAAAACTGTGTTTGTGAAAGCATGTTTCCTTTCTTTTTCAAAATGCCTTAATTTAGTGGTGGCCCCTGTGGGTTACATTGGTGTCTTTACATGTTCAATATTTGAATGAATCAGTTGATTGCCTTAGTCTGATTAATGGATTGTAATATTGTATTAGTGACCGATTGTTTACTCTGATTGGTATTATCCCTACTTACGCCTCACCATTTGTCATTCATCGTCTCTTGTAGTTTGTAATGTTTGTGTGTGACTTTCACTTTTTTTTTCGTTTTGTTATGGAAAACTCTGGATCCTCCCTCGTTTCTACGGAACGTTCTTATCATCAATCAATCAACTTTAGGTGCTCATAGAATCTATGACTGCAGTCTACTGGAGGAGTTCCAGGTATTAGAGATAGCACACAAAAAAGCCTTGATCATACAGAAAAATCAACCAGACCTTGATTATTGTTCTTTATTGTGGTGCCTGTACGGTAGCATGGCATGACAGCTATTTAACTAAGAATTCAACATACGGCCGCTGCAATACATTTGGAAATTCATCTTGTGCACTAACAGAAGTATATACCGGTGTATGGTAGAAACGAACTTGAATTGTGTTTGCCCATTTCATACAATGATGACATTACCACTTCCTATAATTATCTATCTTCCAATAAGTTACACTGTTAAGATCCAAAGTTTTATGCTTAAAAGAAAGCTTACTAGGCTCAAGAAGGTGAATGTTTTTGTTATTTTGAATCGCAGTTCACAATGTCTCCTTGCGAAGCCTAGTCTTCTAATAGTTGATCCAAAGCCACTCCAGCCTCTGATTTGGTTATTATTCAGTATTTTCATTTTCATTAGAAAGATTATCTTTAAGAACCAAAAATTCTGGTAATGAAGACCATGCATTAGTGTGTGTATAAAATAATAATAACAGTTTTTTTAAAAAAAAAATCTAATTTTGAGGTGCTTCCATTTCGGATTGGAGATCCTACACAAGAATATTGCTTCAAAGTACAACAATCACAGCGGAAACTCTTTCTGGAGAACATCGAGGTTACGTGAATCACAAGCTGCAAACAAGTCGTTCCGAGAAGCACAGCTGTATCAAAGAAAGAGAATATAGCATGTTATTTTCTCCATCTAAGAAAGATTTACTTTTCATGTCTATAGCTTACATTTTCTTGTCTTTTTTGTTCTTTGGTATTGACTGCAAATAAACAACAGAGGAAATGCTCACTTAAGTACCTGAGAGAGATCCGTAGGTACTGCCAAGCATTTTCTGCTTTAGGATTCATAGCAAGTGCTCTAACATAGTACCGAATAGAGTCTTCATATAAACCCTGAAAAGGAGGAAAAAAAAAGTTTATAAGAGCGAAACAGGGGGGCAAAAAAAAAGAAACTCCAAAACTTTACTAGAGCTAGCAAATGCTGGCGCACCAAAAACGGAAAGAGAGCTGTAAGGAAAGAAAGCAAGCAAACTGTAGATGAACTTTTTTGTCGTAAAAGAATGAGCACAATAAGTTATTGCCTTGGAAAAGAACAAACCTGATTGGCATAACTAATGCCCATATTTGCCCATGCACGAACATAGTTGGGCTTCAAATCTAAAGCCTGAGTGCCATAAAAGGAAAAAAAAGGGTCACTGCAGTACTCCAATACATGCATAGTATCAAATAGGAGCACAGACAACCAACATTGCATGGAAAAAGAGAAAATAAATGTCTTTTTTACCTGCTGGTACGCCAATATTGCATCAGCACTCTGAACGCTGTTTGCTTGGGTTGCACCGAGCTTGTTCCAGAGAGAGTAGTCACGCGGTTTGATCTTTAGTGCCTCCTGAAAAGCTGCTATAGCTTTGTCATATTCTCTGGATAGATTGTATAAGACGCCAAGCACTACATGGACATCAGCATCCTCTGGTGACATTTGAGCAGCCTCATTAAACAACCTCGCAACCTGATTCAAATTAACCAATTTCCATTAAAAACCAAAGCTTATGAACTAGAATGCTCCTTCAAGATCTACCTTTGTAAAAACTACAAAAGAATTTTAAAAAAAGGGTATGGTCAATTGTCCACAATCTTGGGTGTGCCCCAATAAATTGCTTACGGCATGATTTCTGGTCCGTCGAAAACATTAACCTGTCTATCTAGTAGTAAACTATTAAATCAGAGGATTTGAAGTGATCAACTCTTCAGTTGTGACGAATAGTGTGTTAAGATAGTATACAAGAAAAGATAGGTTTTATGCTTACTTGACAAAAAAGAAAAAAAGGGCATAAGCAGTTGTCTTTGGCACTTACATCAGCATAATACAGAGAATCTGCCTGCTGTACAGGAGCAAGGGACCCATATTTTGGATGGTTTTGAAGCCACCGATAAAGATATTTCAACGCCTCAGCTTGCTCTAACTCTGCGGTAAAAAAAGGAAAAGGGAAAACCATAGCATCATTCCACCCTAATGTTATGGATATATTATTTATCAGTAGAGCAATATGGACAATATGGATGACAGGAAAGGCAAGTGCACATGCAATAAAAATACTAAACATGTTGAAATGACCATAAAATAAAATAAGACACCATCACCGACAACGGCCAAATGCAAATGCAAGTTTATATGGTATCACCATGGAAAAAAAGATTGACTATGCTCAGACATGGAGAACTTTGCCATCTTCATTTGCTACAGCCGAACAGCAAAGAGGAAATGCAATCACATAAAGTACAAGATTCAGCTTCGTTCTTCTAAACATTAAAACACCCTATTACTCCTCTTTCATGTGAGTTAGAACTAGCAAAATTTCCAATACAGAAGACTATTACTACCAACAAAATTGACTGCTCCAAATTTCTGGTGACGCTGCCCATCTCAAGATTCAAAGCTCAATTGTTTGACCGGAAAGTTCTACCTCTAAGGTCGATGCAAAAAATTACCAGTCTTCATGCATGGTACTTACGTAGCAGAAGTCATTATATAATATTCTTGTAAAATTTGTTGAACTTAAGTATCTTGTTTCTACATAGAACTATCATAGTGTATATAGTTTATCAGCAAATATTATGTTAACAGGGCAAAGAATGCAACATCAGATACTTGACATACAGAAACTAAAAAAAATGAAGCACTAATTCAACCAGTTGAGAGAAACAACTAACCATTGGTGTGACTAACACCAAGAGCAAGAAGAACTTCCAAATTTGACGGATCAGCTTCTTGGGCTCGCATCATAGCTGCAATAGCCTGAAACAATAAGAAGCAATTAGCAAGAAAGTTGGGAACTCAAAATACTCCAACTTTGAACAGTTTCTTCTTCAGATTCTGTGTTTAGTAGGACAATCAATTCAAGCAAATGAAAGCAAATCCACTGTTGTTACTTCTTAAGCATCATGCAGGGAATTCATAAAGATAATCTAATTTGCAGGGGATTCACAACTGTTTCAAAGAGATAAAGAAGCCTTATACGACCTTAGAACACTAAGACTTCTCACAACCCCAAAATAAACTTTCCTACAGTGGAACCTGCACTCTAATCTCTATTATTCAGAAGAAGAATACATCATTATGTCAATTGACCAGCACTTTATCCTATATCGGTGCTAATTTATGCTATATAGGTGCTAATTTATGCTATATGGGTGCTAAGTGAACATAGCATGCATAACTAACATCCTGCTTTTTGCTGTCAATGGCAAACAGGATGACAGGAAGCAGGAGACAAGACACATGGTAGACTAATATAATAAACTCAGCACCAAGCTAGACAAAGCTTATGATTAAAGTTTGAGAGACATCAAGTCACCTGCTGGTCATCATCATTTTCTGCATGTGTTATTCCAAGCAACCTCCACCCTTCAGCATTATCAGGATTCTTCAGAACTTCTGCCTCGAGAGCAAGAACAGCTTCACTTAGAAGTCCTTTCCGGAAGAGTTCTTGCCCTTCCTTCAACGGATTGGGATGACCAACATAAGGGTTCATGTCAGAGAATACATAAACCCCTCTTGAAGCACCAGACCGCTGCTTGGATGCCCGTAACTGGTCATCAAGGTATCTACATAAAATAATAGATTAATGCATAAAGAAGTTCTCGAAACTTAATCACATGTACTTTTAGTAGAACACTAGTATTAAGCCAGAAAAGTACAGGGACCCCATCATCATATGTCATTGTGATTGGTAACACTTTTAACTTTCACCAATTCTTTTTCCCCTTTCTTTTACCTAATTTTGGGTCACCCATTAATTTTGGCGGATGTGCTGTTTATGGTAATTTTATTACACAGATAATGGTCAATCAATGAAAATTCGAGGTTGTGATTAATCACTCATGATGAAGGAAATTCTCAAAAATAAGAAAAGTTAAAATTCAGGTGGAAAAGACATAAAAGTCAAAGGCCAGCATAAGAAATAAAGAAGTGTTTAACAAAAAATGTTTAAGCACATTTTGTAGTTGCCCAGAAGTTCACAATCAAACTTACTTGTCATAATCATCTGCCCACACATCAGCAGAGCTTTCCCCAAAAGCTCCTTCACTGACCTGCTGACCAAATTCTTCCACCCAGTCATTCATGTTCAATTTGGAGAACTCATCGACCCACTTTTCATCTGGCCGCTGATGTTCCTTAGAGAACTCATGCACCCAGTTATCTGTTCCTCGTGAAAGCTGATTACAAGAATATAGTGTTATACATAGTTAGCTTGCAAGAAGAGGTTATCTCAGAACCCAAACTTCAAAAACACAATAGCGCAAGTCATTTTTTTTAACTCAAAACTAATTTACAGTAGACAAAGATTCGCAAACTCAATTCATGACTTTCAGGATGTGTGCCAGTGTACTGAATATGTATATGTACACACTGATCTTGATGCAGATCTGAAGGCAAATAAGCACTAGCAAGTTTGGCGTCTTATAGCTACCTTGTCTAGTTTATATGTGTATACATATACTTTCAGCATAGATAAAATAAACACATAGCTGCATTACATTACATACATATATACTTTACCTCTTCTTGTTGAAATTGATCTGCCCAAGACTTTGGGCCAACATCATACTGCGCTTGATACTCATTAGCCCAATCACCAGCAAGAGAGTTTGTACCCGGCTTGATTTGGTTCTCATCAATTATAAGCTCACCACGGCTCATCTTTGAAACAAACTGTAGAAACTTTGATTTCTTGCATAGCGTGAAGCATGAAAATGACATCAGCCACTTATGACAGAAAATTTAGAAAAAAAATGCCACAAAATGGGGTAAAAGGACAATTAAACACACCATTAAGTATCAAGCTTTTGAGATGATCTATATGAGAAGGTCATGGTAGAAGAGTCATAAACACCTTATATTTTTCTGACATGCATTAGGCCTAGACCTATAATATTAGTTCCAATATACTATAGCAAGAAGTATTAGGCTGTAAGACAGCTCAGACTTTCTACAGCCTTATAATGGAAGACTCTTTCTTCATTGCCTTTCTTGCATTTTAACATATTTTTAGTTTCACATACTTGTGATCATGATAAATTAGACAATTCGCCAGAATTTTGATCAACTAAAAACAGGCAACAAGAGGAACATTGGCAAGCCATAATATCTATATAGTTCAAAAACAAAATAGTTTCATCAAGCACAGCACTGGTAAATCAATACTCCCTCAAACTAAAAAAAAAAAAAAAAATCAAGTTATGACTAATTGCAGAATAAATTACAAATATGCCTTATATAGGTAATATTAATCTAGTAATATTTTCCAATATTATGCATAGACATATTTAAATTACTAAATCAAAAAAATAGGTTATGCTATTCGTGTATTTTAATTTGGTTGTAGTGTACTGTGTCGAGATGGTTTGAAACCATCGGCGAGGACCTATAGGCCATGAAACAATCTAAGCTATTTAACTTCTAATTGAAATAGTGATTATGCTTCCAGGGAAAGATATTGGAAATGTGCAAATATTTTCCCCGGTAGGACAAATATAGGCCCTGGATGCAAAGGTAGCATTAAACTGTTGAACAATTTAAATCAAGAAAATCCAGCATTCATATCATAATACAAACTAGAAGCAAATTGATGTTTGAATTTCCTAACAAAGACTGTAAAAATCGACGAAGTAGATTAATTTAAAAGAACAATCGTATGTTAAAAAGCAAGCTAATAGAAGAAAAGTGCCATAACCAGCATGATTTATACCGAAACTGGAATTCATATACCTGAAATTTCGGGTCTCTATTTTGTCCTAATGTCTGTGCAAGCATACGGCTCTGCTCCATTGCAGCTAAGTTAGCTAAGTTTGCATCTCTCATGTGACCCATTTTTAGATCCTATAATAAAGTGAAACAGATAACAATCAGATTACAAATTACAAAGTACAGATATGACACACTGTACAGAAGCACCCATACAATAACAAGATGCAGGATATTGCAGACCTAACCAAGACAGAAAGAAGAAAAAAAAAAGGGAATAAAAATTATGAATTCAAAGCAACACATAACAATGTTGATCAGAATAGCATTTTAAAGCCAAGTTTCTAAACATCACCATTGAAAAGTTAAAAAGAAGATATGGCCTTTAATAGAGGGATGCTTCACGGGTTTATGATTCATAAGAAGTTAAATAAGAAGATAATGTAGCTACTATCTATCTCGTTGAAGTCTTGAAGAATGAGACACTGCTAATTAGCTAATTCTGTATAATGACTAGCTAGTTGTAAAAAAAAAGAAAGGCGACGATTTTCTTTCCCCCCACCTTTTTTATCAGATTAAATGGCAGAACTTGAAAACTCAAGCAGCAAATATCACGGAAGAACTGTTTGATTTATTGAACTCCATGATTAAATAGATTAAATAAGATTTTTCTTACTGTGAAGTCAATTTTATAAATGACAGAGTGAAAAAAAGGGTATGTAAAGTTGATCAATTTATATAAAATGAAAGGAGAGGTACTTTTGTGGGTATATATTGTTGTTCGAGAACAAACTTTTCATGTATCGAAATATTTTAGCCAATAATCTCTTCATAATCAGGAGATAGATGGACTTCCTTCATGATCAAAATTCTTAACTTCCAAGTGAAACAGTATCAAAGAAACATTTCAGTTAGTCCAGTTCCAACATATTATCTCTTTCCACTAGACTGCACCAGTGTTTTATATGATAATTTTTTTTATCTGCGATGAATAGAAGAGAATTGTAGCACTACATCCATATGGCATTTCATATATCAAAAAGACAATGGAGAAATAGAAATGTTTACGTACCTCTACCAAGAGCATTCGGCTTATTGCATGATCTATACTAGTCTATAGAAATGAATGTGATTTGACATGATCTAAAAGATTACCGACCTGCTCAAATTCAGAAGCCCAGCCATTAGCACCATGCATTTGTTCGAAGGAATTGGCCCAGGCTGCAGGGTTATCATTTTCTCTTTGTTGGCTAAATTCTGTAATCCAACCATCTACAGGATTAGGCATCCTAGGTATCATGGCACCTTGAGACTCGTTCCAATATCCCTCCAATTCTGAATGAGGTCCATGCATGGACCCTCTGATTTGATGATTGCTATCAATATCTAAAGAGTGCAGCAATGCATTTACCTGAGACAGATATTTGTCAGATATCAAACCAGAACAAAAACAGAAACACACATCTCTACGGGCCAATCCACAGGAAAAGAAACAAAGAAATGATAAGATTGCTTAAAAAAAAGGGGCTTCTACACGTACATTCCTGAAAAAACATCTATTTACTAGTATTCCTGTATAAATATCTAATATTTAGCAGCCACATAAATGATAATAGACATTGGAAACCATGAGAGATTGTGGTAAAAACCTGTGATTGAATGTACTCTTCACTCTTATCAGCAAAAATGTGGCGTGCCATTATGCAGCTACGATCACGTATGCATTGTTTGTCACCTTCTGATAACCCAAGAACTGGCAGTGCAGTCGGGCGGAAAGGAACACCAGCTTGATCACTGCCAAGGAAAGAATGCAGGACACTAGACAAGACTCTCTGTGGTGGACCTGCAAAACCAAGATGCATCAATATTGAAAATAATAAACATGTAAAAAAAAATTGTAAAATGTGCTGCATCATTTGATATGGCAAATAAAATTGTCATGCAGTTTCAATAACCTTTGGGACAAAAAATTCCTCTGACATATTGAAATGTTTTTCTAGTTTTAATAACCTAGGGCACCAAATATTTCCCTGAGTGAATTGTTTTGCTTACTAGACGGCATAAGCCCAGCACACCAGGAAAAGTCCTGTATCTACCTTCCGCTTATTGATCTTAAAAATATAGGCCCCTTAACCTCAACAACTTCCATAACCAGTTAGCCCATTGCTGGTTTCGCATAAGTCACATTGAATCCAAAATATAAGATGCTCAAGTCTTACTCAATCCCCCCAACTAGATGGGCATCAATTCATGAATTGAAAGGTGTGTTCACGCACACATGCATAATTAAATTTACATTCTAATTAATTACATTGTAAGACAGAAGCATTTTAATTAGATAGAAAGAAAGAACTGAAAAAAAAAAAGGGGCAAGTCAAGAAGAAAAGTTGAAGAACAAACCCTGTGCTACTTAAAAAATGATCAAGATCCAAACCTGAATCCAGGGTAAAAAAAAGATCATCTTCCAACAAATTCTACAGTTATATTATAAAAGAAAACAGTGCACAAAGATCCTAAACTTGTTTTGAAGCTTATGTTGTGATGAAACTCCAACAGAAAATTAAAGATAATATTTCTGGCCAGATTCCGCCTAGAGAACACTAACTCAGGGCAAAAAAACAGCAAGTTAACAAGAAAACGCAAGAAACCAGTTGCAATCTGGGCAAGCTCTTAGTGCATGGTATTATAGTGAATCAACAATAATATTAAACTGTCTAACACTTATAGTAATAAAAAGAAAACTTATATAGGAAAAGTACTATCACGAAACCTACCATCCCAAGTGGGTTGAAGGGGATTTGCATTATAAACTCTCTCAAACTCTTCAAAGTGGGCCTCATTTTCTCTGAACTGAGCAGGAGGAAAAACTGGAGACCGATGAATTTCATCCCAGGCTTCTGCAAGGCCACCGTGATCCGTAGAATGGAATCCATGGAGGAATTCAGAAGTCTGAAGACAGTTGATTACAGTTACAAAAGCTAAAAATTATTACGCAGGACCTAAATGGAATATAATTTTACCCGGGCATCTGGTCGTTGGTCCTGTTGGCTCTCATATTCTGACCCTGGAATGGTAGTCAGTGGAGCTGCAGGCCTATAGTCAGAAGAAGCCTCAGGAACATTAACTGCGGAACCAGGAAGTCCCTTTAGTTCCTGTCAAAAGATAGCAGTTATCAAAGGAAAAGCAGGCAAAAGGACGAAAAAGATACTGCAGAAAAGGAAAAGTGAACAAATGCACATTGTCCTGGACTTACCTTAGGTTGATAATCTGAGAAAATTAACAATTATGGACGTGTTGGAAGGTTACTCCATTCTTATGCACTATGGAGTCATGATTCAACACTAGTCATTTCTGCTTTTTAACTTCACTACTAAATAGATTAAAGCACTGGTCCAACCAATAGGATGATAAAATCATCATAATACTAAGCGACATGAAAATATGTTACTTGATTTATACTACATGTTATCTCAGGTAAGTTCAGCACATGAAGAAGTTGTGAAAATACTAAGCGACAAGACATTCACATCCAGAAAGGATAGCAATCAAAGTAATCAACTACAATCAAGCACTATGGGAAAGTGTTATAAAAGGGAAACAAGAACTAGATCCAAAGTTGAAGAAAGAGAAGTTGAAAACATAGAAAGGTTCACACGGATCTGGATAGACTTCAAGTTGAGAATACAAGACACGGGCATCAAGATAATTTCAACTATCAAGAAGTGGCCTTATTTCTAAATCATTAAGCAGGCTTCTTGACAAGAATGATTCCAATTATTGTAAGTACTTCAAAAACACATGACACGTCCAAGAATTATTAGATAGTTATCAGTGAATTAACCCTAGTATTCCGATCGAACAAGTCCCACAGCTAGAATTCTCATCTGAACCAAGTGGGCTTGGTTCAGAGTCATGTAAACAGGCTTCTTAAGAATAATTTTTCCGATTATCCAAAGTCGACTACTTTGAAGAACATCACAGAACCAGAAACTACGATAGCTACCAGGTCATTAAACCTAAATAACCTCTCGAGCGAGCTCTGTAACAAGAATAAACAACTATCAAGAAGCAGAATCCGTTCAGAACCACGTGAACAGGTTTCTTGGAAAGAATCATTCAAATAATCCGAACTCGAGCACTCCAATTCATACAACATCATCACGAACAACAAGAAGATATCCATCAAACTAGCTAGAATTCATGCATGAATCAGAAAATTTTGGGGGAAATGAACGCGCACCTGAGTTTTCGAAGACGATCCGAGGATCGCGTTGGCGAGGGCACCGAAGGGGTTCGAGGAAGAGGAGGAGCCAGGAACCGCGCACGCCGCGCCCCCCGTGACTAGATCGCGCATCGCCATGGCCACCGCCTCACCTCCTCCTCCTCCTCCTCCTCCTCCTCCTCGTACTCCTCCTCGTCTCTCCTCTCTCCTCCTCAAGCTTCGATTCCGATCGAATCGACGAGAACTCCTATGAAGTTCGCGTCGCTCGCTTTATATAATTTCGGGGTGGGGGGGAAGGGAACGCGGTATCGGGGCCGTGAGCGGGGTTTTAAGGAGATAATAAAGCGGAGAGCCTCCACGCTCGCTCGCTCGCTTTGGTGGACTACGGCCGTGGCGGTTGCGATGCGTACAATACAGCCCCGGTGACCTCACCCTTCTCGACTTGTTTTATTAACGGGGCCCACCAAGCTCGTGGTCGATGGGTCGTCTCTCTGAATGCGGAGGAAAATAATAATAATAATAATAATAATAATAATTGAAAAAAAGTTAATCTATATGAACTGTCAAAATTATTTTTTTTTTTCATTCATACATTTTGACTATTAAATTTTAATTTGAGTTTATTTACTTTTTACGGCTTTATAACTAAGATCATCGAAAGAATATTATTTCTTATAAAATTTGCAATCTTTCTAAAAAAAATTACGGCACCGTTTTCCGGTTTCACCCTTTGAAGTCGGCGACGAAGTATGGGGCGATGCCGGATCTAGTCCTTAAGTCCGTGTAGCGGTTATATATATATGCACACACACACGAAGCTCTCCGTGTACAACCTCTACGCCGAAGCCCATCTCCACCTCGAACTGCTCCGTTCCGTAGAGCTCCTCTCTCTCTCTCTCTCTCTCTCTCTCTCTCTCCCCCCTTCCCCCTTCCCCTTCGCCATGGCGTCGTCCTCAAGCAGTGGGCTTACCTTCAAGCTCCACCCTCTCGTGATCCTCAACATCTCCGACCACCACACCCGCGTCAAGGCCCAGAACCAGCACCTCTCCTCCGCCTCAGCCTCTTCCGCCGCCGCCAACGGCGGCGACGCCGCGACCGCCGCCGCAGCACTGCCTCCTCTGCCGCGCGTCTTCGGGTGCGTCATCGGCGTCCAGCGCGGCCGCACCGTCGAGATCTTCAACAGCTTCGAGCTCCTATACGACCCCCACTCCCACACCCTCGATCGCTGCTTCCTCGAGAAGAAACAAGAACTCTGTATATACCTCACTCTCTCTAGGGTTTCCACTTCTCGATCTTGTTCCCTTATCTAGGGTTTCGGTCTTCGTACTGTTACGATGGATTCTAAAAGATTGAGGTTTAATGGTTAGAAATTAGGGTTTGTTCTTTATTGACATCTTTCTTTTATGCCAGAATTTGGTTTATTTTGTCAATTCATATTTCTTTCTTTCTGTGCTGTTGATTGGTGATCCTTGGGTGCTTTGATGCAGATAAAAAGGTTTTCCCGAACTACTACATATTGGGGTGGTATTCAACGGGGACTGATGCACAGGAGTCGGATATGCAGATCCACAGAGCTGTAAGTTTGGACATTGTTGATACAATGCCTTTATTTAAGAGTGTTAACTGGGACATAACTAAGTTTGTGAAGTTGATGGTAATATATTTTGATTTGTTGATTATACTAGTATCTTGCTAAGTCTTAGTTGATGTCCTGCGAATACTTGCATAACGTGCCGTGCATAATTTTGTGAAGTTTGGTAGTAATTCAAGTATGTATTACTATCGTCCAGACCAACTTCCCTTATGCTTCATCATCTATTCTATACGGAGCTAGATTGTTGCTGATTTAATATATGCATAAACTTAGACCATTTATTCAATGGATGGTCATATAGAAAGCAAGAAATGATGGTCGTTGGCCTGGGGATCGGTAACATCTGGACATGTAATTTTCCAAAATGCTCGACGGGGCATAATAATGGCACCCCTTCATGAGGAATAGGTGGATTTATTTTAGATGCCTTTAATAGTAAGAAGCAACGCATTCAATAGGCAACACTATCAAAGTTAAGGCCAAACAAAATTTAGAATTTAACATGAAAATATTATAGAAATGGCCTTATGAACTTTTGCAACATGGTATGGCTCATGTACTGTCAAAGTGCATGATGTAACTCATGTCCCTCTAAGTCACAAAGAGAAAAGGTATGGCGAATCCTATTTTCCACGAGGAGATTGCCCAAGATATGACTGAATGGAGAAGAATTTGCTTGGAAGTATGGCTTTTTGGTTGTTGCATGATGCTAATAATCTAATTCCCTTTCGTTTTTTCGCTATATCGTTAAGGTTTTTGTATTGGTATGTTTTTAATCTTGTATATTTTGTTATCACAATTTCAAACAGCTGATGGATATAAATGAAAGCCCGGTTTATGTTGTGTTGAATCCTTCCATCAACCACTCGCAAAAAGACCTACCTGTGACTATCTATGAAAGTGGTACGTGAGCCCGCACTTTGAATCTGCTTTAATTCATTTTCCCACGGCTAGTTGTTTATTTTATTTTCGATAATACGATATTAGGGATTTGTTGGCTGTAGAAACTGTTGCATCAAGCGTCTAGAACCATTAATCTTTTTGGTACAATAGTCTTCCTAGGATTGTTTCTATGATTACTAAACAATGTTCTAAATGCTGAGTAGCACGATAGTTGTTACCATTATACACGGTGGACTAATAGTGATGTTAGCTGCATTTGTTTTGTGTGTATTTGTCCATCAACTGTATTTGACTGGTGCATTGTTCCTTTCACTTATGCTAGCAATCATACTGTTTAATCTTCTAACTTTTACAACTATTTATGTAGAATATCTTTGTTTTTTATTACAACTTACAATATGATACTGTCTGCTCTTGCAAATTTGAATTATGTTGTAACTTCTCAAGAGTTGCATGTCATTGATGGGATTCCACAACTCATCTTTGTCCGAGCAAATTACACAATTGAGGTTAGGCTTCTCTATTCATTCACTTCTGTTGGAAAACTATCATATACAGTTAAGATGAATGTGTCTCTTTTGGTTCTTGTTTTAATTAAAGACTGTAGAGGCAGAGAGAATTTCAGTTGATCATGTAGCACATCTTAAACCATCTGATGGGGGCTCAGCTGCAACTCAATGTAAGACTTTGCTATTGTCGTCTTTTATCTTATTTTGTTGATTGATGAAAACCGACAAATGTGTTTGTGAGTAGTGGCAGCTCATCTTACTAGCATCCATAGTGCCATCAAGATGCTAAATAGCAGGATCAAAATAGTTCATCAACATCTTCTTGCCATGCAAAGAGGTACATTTTTTGCCATTTCAATTTTCTATCAGTTTCTTTCGATTTTTGACTGTTGTTTTTGCTGTAATGTGTTAATATATACTATGAACTTTCTTATATCACTCATTATTGTTCTTGTCCCATCTTATACATATTTGACTAGTGGATCCTTTGTTGAGTGACAAGGCCTGTGGTTTCATCATAGAAATTCATAGGTCTATCTTTTATATGAAACATCAAAGATTTCATTGAGAAACCATCCATTGAAATTGGAATTTATAAAGCCATTAATTGCATTTTGTCTTAAATATATGGACCATGTAATCTTTTATGTTCTTGCTTGGTTTCTTAACTAGTACTGTTGTTTTTTAACATATAGGTGAAATTCCTTGCGATAACTCACTTCTAAGGCAAGTTTCAAGCCTTTTGAGGAGATTGCCAGCCATGGAGTCTGAGAAATTTCAGGATGAGTTTCTTACGGTGTGTTAAATGCATTATTTATTTGCTGCTTTTTGACTCCAGGTTTTATTTTCGTGGATCATGCTGCTTTAGAAAGATCTGGTTTATCTTCTAACTGGAGTATTACTCCAACTTATTCGAGAATAAGACGAAGCATCTTATATGGTTACATGAGTAAAATACCTATTTTAACAGTAAACAAAATATGGTATTATTGCCTTTTCTTCTAGGCCTTAATGAATGATGATGTCTACTCTTTCTTGTAGGAATTTAATGACACACTTCTGATGACTTATCTTGCCATGTTAACCAACTGTTCCAGGTATGTAAAACCCTTACACTACCATGAAATTACAAGGAAAAAAGAAAGAAGCATATCTGGGGGTCATCTTAATAAGGCTATCTTGACCATTAAAGTTTGTGTTTGTTAAACCTCGTGTAAGAGAAATATATCTGGTGGAAGATGTATTTCTGGGCATGCTTATTGATGATAAAAAGATAATGCTAAGCTAGTCTGCTGACTGGTGAACTGAAGGGCCTCTTCGAATTTTATTCGTCACATCTCTTGTTGTTCACTTAAGGGTCATTTTGAGGAACTGGTTGAATGGAAGAGAAGAGAGATGTCATCAACTGTGTAATGCATAGGGGATCCAATTACTTTTGTTGGAACATGATAAATAAACCTGGTAGGTGGAATGCTTTAAACATAAAGAACTTTCTAATTACAAAACTGAGATTTTAGGTTGCGGCCACTGATGAGAAAGATTATTCTCTCTCATCTATAAGGAATATGCCAACAATTTCTGAACACCTATTCTTAGGGACCTTGAACATTTACTGCAGCTATTTCAGTTCTGCAACTATATGGACTTTTTAACAGTGCAACACAGCTGGCATATTTTTCTTTTCGATTGGCTTGCAATGCTGATACACGTGGCCTCCGCTTTGTTGTTGTTGTTATTGGTGCTTATTTAAAGTATCTATGTTATCGAAGGAACTAAAATGTCGTGTGGTCTCTCTTGGATGAGGGATTACCTTACATTCAAGTCCAAAGCTACTGTTAATTACCAATGTGTGTATGTATCAAAGTGCTTATCTGGTTCTTTTTTCTCAACTATGCAGTACGATGAGCGAGCTGGTTGATAAGTTCAACGTAACCTATGACAGGCACAGCCGAAGAGGAGGCCGAACGGCTTTCATATAAATTGCATAGTGGTTTTTATGATGCATTGTTAGCTTAAGAATTGAATTAGTTCACTTCTGTAGAGTCTCGTCTTCTGCTCCCCCCCTCTTCTTTTTCTGTTTTCTTTGTTGCAGTCACACCGTATAGAACAGTTGATCCATTGGTGTTGAACTTTGTTGAGTTCATTTTCTGTGGTCGAGGATTGATCTCACAATACGTGAATTCTGATATCTCTTTTGTGCCAAAATTAAGAGTATTATTGTATCTTTATTTAGTGATTGACTTTTATTCTTCGATTGTTGTGCGATTGCTACGTTTTTTTTCTTAAACAATGAATAGACACCCGGGAAATTATTATTTGTGTTTCTCAATTGAAATGATGCATAAAAAACAATAAATTTGCAAGACACTTTGATGAGCAATGAGACCCTATCATATTTGGAGCTTAATACTACTCAACCTCAGAAAGCAAATGAAGGTTATATGGGAAAAAAAAAAAAGGGAAAAAAAACAAAACAACAAATGGTGAAATATGCAGATTGGCATGATAGTCCAAATACTCTTATAAAAAGGAATGACTAACACATTGCTTAGTCCTAGTATTACATGAACTGGTATTTTAGTACTTGAATATCGAACGCTATATAAATTTGTGGCTGTACCACCCATTTTTGCAGCCCATTTCGCAGCCCTCGATGCATAACCTGAAACCCACCCTGCCTCCCAAAAGTTCCATATCTCTGCGTTTGCTTTTCCTCGCTAAACTGGTGTTCCCAATACCAAGCCAGCGTAGACCGCAAAAGAAAGGAGGGGCAAGGAACATAAGAGAATCAACAGATAATCCACAACAGTTGGAAACATCAAGCATTCTTATCGTTCTTCTCCCAACAAGATGATTCAGCGAACCCAAAGCTTCTATTGATGCATTAGTGATACCGAAGCAATTCCGGATACATAGAATGGTGATCTCTGTACAAGCCTTTGCAATTACAACAACAGCTTTATCTGATATTCTAGGCAGGTAACCCATGTCTAGCGTCAATATCGTATTCCTGATAATTCCCTTGCCATTAAACAGATGAGCGATACCTCTATCAGTGATCCTTTTACAGCCCCTCAAACATAAAGAAGATATCGGTGAGCTCCCGCCACCAAGTGCGGATAAGCCAATATCGGTGATATCAGATCCACCGAGGTCCAATACATTCAACTTAGAAAGCTTCGAGAACGAAATCACGCCAGAATCTGCAATACTTTTGCACCCAGAAAGGTCTAAGACTTCCATATTACTACATGTAGAGAGAGAGAGTGCAGTTTCACTGGTTATCAGATTGCAAGACACCAATCTCACTTCAACGAGGGAGGTAGCTGCAGATAGATCAAGAAATGCCAAGTCCGACAAGAATGAGGCATTTACAATCTCGAATTTCTTCAAGCTCTTGCATGAGTGGAGGACTGCAGCATACCCTGCATCTGTCACTCTGGCGAATCCGCCGAGCCTCACTGATTCGAGCCTTTTACATCCTTCAACGAGAAGAAGAATACCAACATCATTCACCCTTCTGAAAGTGGCTGGGATGTATGTTTTACTGCGCGTGAGAGAGAGGCGTGTCAAGTTTTGGCAAAGGCTTAGTGATTGAAGCCCGCTATTGGTCAGATCATGAAGCAAAAGGGGCTCCTCAAATGGTTTGTCTTCTAGGCACAGTTCGACCAGATGGTGAAGATTTTTGGTGATAGTGGTGATGAGTTGATCCGATATTATATTGAGTACAAGCGTAAGGGATTGCAGATTGCTTCCCCAAGACGTCCCCAAATAGAAGTTACCAACAGCTGCAACGGGTGCAACTGGCTCAGTGTCGCATATATTGTTGAGAATAAGTCGGCTTGCTTGCCTAGCATGTATAGGTTGCAGCAACAAAACTTTAATGGTTTTCGGAAGGGCGAATTGAGAAGACTCAAAAAAACCAAAAGCAGGATGTACTAGCTGGAACTTTATTGACAAATGCTGCAAATAAAGCATAAATAAATCAGATTGAAAACTAAAAGACTTGGCCCACATACTGCAAGTACCTATGATGCTTTTATTGATATTAAAAGATCTAATAATCAAAAAATTCACCTCCAAATACAAAAATCCCTTGAGCATCCGAGCTATAGTGTTTTCACATACACTGTTCGGCTCCATGTCCAAAGTAAGTATATCCAGTGAAAACAATCTGAGATGGAAAAGAAAAGATAGACTCATGTGGTATTCTCATGCATATAGTTTGAGTCTAACCAACAGTAGAAGACATTTGAAAGGAAGATAAATTAGGTTAAAGACGAATATACACTGTTGGATAGCTAATATATTTGAGATTGGTTGACAAAGTATATTACTAAAGAGAGGTTGGAGCGTGAATACATCAGTGTGCATAAGTTCCCAGGCGAATTTTGGTTTAAGAGTGTTATCTTTCACTAGCTCGTGGCTCACTGTTACATTATTGTTCATTTTCAATTTGCTGTTGGTGAAATAAGACGCATACCTTAACATGGGACAATTTGCTGTTGGTGAAATAAGACGCATACCTTAACATGGGGCAGTTTTCACCGATAACTGTGAAAATATTAGAAGAGAACATTGAACATTTCAACAAAGAGAGCTCGAGCAGATTCTTTTTCGCAAAAATCTTGACGGAGGAATCATCTAACTGACTGCAGTCGAGAGTGAGGCTCCGAATGCAGCTATTATTATTGAGAAGTCCACTCAAAATGCTAGCTGTTGGAGGAAACCCCTACATAATCACCACAGAAATTTTAGGTATATTGTTTGTCAAGCAAAGGTTACGCTTATAGAGGGAAAAAAATAACAAAACAAGTAAAAAAGAGTATGATTATTGAGAAGTCCTTTCACAGATAAACCAATTACATCTTCCAAATTAAACAGCTCCCGACGAAAAGGAAATGAACATTAATGCTGGATAATGTTGAGGATTCAGCTAGGTTAAGGAATCAGCAGTTATATATAAGATCAGAGGGTTCAGCAGCTTCAGCTAGCTTAAAGCATCACCAGTTATGTGTAAGAATAGGGGGAGAGAAACAATAATAGACAAACATTACATTACATTACTGCAGTAAATAAATCATCAGAACAAACCCTAATTCCACCATCAGAAGATAATCTGCGGCAAGATTGGAACTTTACGACACCCAAGAGCAAAAAGAAGATGCATCCGAACTGGAGAAAGATAGCGCAGTGAAGAATCATAGTATAAAGCCTAATTTCACACAATCAGAAGAAGAATCTCAGCAGCAAGACTCGAGCTTCGCAGAACCTATCTCATTATTCTAGCAGAAGAGGGAGAAAAGAAGAATAATCTGCAGCAAAAAAGTGATATTCTCGAATTCGACGATTAACACGAAGAATCCGCAGCAAGATCGCAACTTTGCGACACCCATCGCATTATTAATGCAAAAATGGGAAAGAGAAGAAGACGAAGACGAAGCCATGAAGGGAGGAGAGGGAAGAGGGAGCTCACGGAGAGGTCGAGGGAGGAGATGGAAGAGAGAGCGAGGGAGGCGGAGGCGCGGAGGGCTCTGCACACGGGCGCCGCCGAGCACAGAGACTCGAGGTCGAGCCTCGCCATTATCTCCCCAATTAGGGCTTGCGGAAGCCGCTCCACCAGCTCACCTCCTCCTCCTCCTCCGCCGCCGCCGCCGCCGCCTCCCCCTCCGCCGCTGCTGCCGCCGCGTTCGACTCGGGGTTTCGTCGCCTTCTCCTCCATTGGCGGTGCGAGCGTGGTGAGAGGGAGCGGAGGGAGAAGGGGAGAATTAGAAGGTGGCTTTGTTGGGGGATGTGAGAGAGAAATTGATGCTTGGACATGGTCTACCAAAATCATCCGTGGACCACACCTGGTGAAATCCAAATATAGGACAGGAGAAATTACCAGCCTTATTTGTTTATAGGTAATTTGAGCACTTTTAAGTTAAATAAATTAGAGAATAGGATAGATCACCATTACAATTTGTTTGATTTGAATAATTGTAGTTGAATAAATTAAGAATTATCAGAATTAACAAGTAATAGCTAGTAGAGCAACAGTCTGTAATAAAATTATTAATTTAATCTCAAATTAAAAAATTTAAAAGTTGAAAGGGAGCCTGTGGAGGAAAAAGAAAAGAAAAAAATAGCATTGACTGGTCTATTTCCAAATAGTTTACAGCTGAAAATGTTAGAAGAGAACATTAGACACTTTGTCTGAGAGAGTGAAAAAAAAATAGTGAACATCAGGAGAAAATAAAAGGAAGAACCGATGTCGAAGAGCCATCTCAAGTCTGTTAGGCCCATAAGATTGGAACAATATTCATTGGAACAATATTCACATCCGACACGTGCGCGATTTTGTGCCAGTCCGAGCCACCATCTCTCTTGCAGCTCTCGAACAAGGCCGGGTGACAGACAGAGATGTCTAAAGTCTTTAGGGATCGCGGCAGCTCTGGAAGCTTCTGTAGCTGGCGGAAATCCTGCAGAACCAAAAGCCGTAAGGACGAGAGGCACTGCAAGCTATCAGGCAATGACTGCAATAAGACTGCATTGTACAACGCTAGCACCTGAAGCGTAGCTCGGTTTTGCAGCAACCACCGATCGGGTAAGGCCAGAATGTGCGAACAGTCCCTAATGTACACAGATTTGATTGAGGTCAGGCTTCTCAATGGTTCAAGTAGCAGTAGTGACGGGTCATCTATGTTGAGCCTGTCAAGTGCTAAAGAGGGCACCTCCACAGCCCTCAGCGACAATGCTTCTGCTTCAGCTACTGCTACTCCGACAAGCTTGCGGCATTCTGTAATTTCCAAGATTTTTAGGGAGGGGAGGAACTCTAATCCCCCCAGTGATGTCAACTCTCGACAATTTTGAATCATCAACAAGGTTAATGCAGTCAATCTTTGGAGTATGTCGCTTGAGGGCAAGGACGTGAGGTTCAAACAGTGGGCTAGCTTTAGGAAAGAGAGAGATGTTAGGCCATGCAGTAAGCGAGGTAGCGACACATCAAGATCACCACAGGATTGCAAAGTAAGGTAGTGGATGGATGGAGGCAGGAAGTTGTCAGGAATCATTGGTAGCAGCAAAAGTTTCTCGGACGATCGGATTGAGAGCCGTTTAAGGCTGACAAACTTTTCAAACCCTTCCACCGGTAAATGCACCAGCTCGCAGCAATCCCGGATTGTAAGATCCTCAAGAAGAATAAGACGTTCGGGATCCTGGAACAACCCTTCGGCTAATGACTTTAGATTTGAACACCGAACAATAGATATGGACGAAAGAAACGATGGTGATGACATGTTCCTGTGGCTTTGATTTGGCGGCGTCCAAAGTCGTGGAAGGGCGGTTATTTCCAGAAAACCTATATGGAGCTCTTTGAGACTCAGGGGTAAAGGAGGCAATCGCCTTAGCTTCGGACAGCCAGTTACCACAAGCCTACTCAAGCAAGGAAAACACTGCTCATCCTCTATGCCTCCGTACCAGTGTTTTAATCCTTCCATATTTTCAAACTGAAGCAGCTCTAACGACGGAAAAGCACTATTAACTCCACCGGTCCCGTAGAATTGCAGACCGATTTGCTTAACGGCTTTCATTTCTGTAAGTATAAGAGGTTTAAGAAAGGGAAGATCTCCAAAAGGGGGAAGGGTTTCCCACATATCACAACGTTCTAAGCAGACAGAAGTTAGAGAAGGGAGCGAGTGAGCCACCATCCAATGCGGCGATCTCTTGCCTTTGTAGCCAAACATTCTCAAATGCTTGAGGTTAGAATGTGGTTGGAGGCAATCAAGCAATTGCTTATCCAAACTAACACCATCTTCTGTTACATTACGTAATGAATTCCACTGTAATGACAGGGAAGCGAGGTGTGCCTTTGAATTCAACTTGGCCTTGGCAGCTTCTTGGGGACTTTTTACATTCTCAAGATTGTGGACTTTCAGTTCACGCAATTCTGACATTTTCTCTAGCTCGGTTATCCTGTATCCAGCCTCCTCTTTGACGCTGAAGCCAATGAGCACTTCAAGAGAAGTGAGTTTTCCGATCTTCGGTATCATGGGAATTACCTCTGAAGAGATAGATCGTAATTTAATCAGGTTGTTGATATCTGCTGGTATACTGTCCTTAGAGAATTTGTAGCTGATGTTCGATTGGACATAAAGAGCTTGCAAGTGATAAAGCCTACATACAGAAGGGGGTAATTTACTTACATTATTTCGGCCTATATGCAAGTATCGATGGTGGATAAGGTCCCCAATCGAGTCTGGAAGCACGAGCATGAACTTGGTAAACAATCCCAACAGGCGCAGGTTTGTCAAGCCTTTGAGCATATCACCAACTACATTATCTAATTGAGGATCATTTCGGTCGCAATGTAGCAAAAGGGTTCGCAAATACTGTAGCTGTGGTATCATTTTAATCACCGATAAGTCATCCGTCTTTACAGACAGATGTCGGACAGATTCTGGGATCTGTACATGCAAATTGCCTACAACGCTCAAGCATTCATTCGCAGAAACAAACCGTGCAAGGCCGTGAAGGAGATCATGCTTGACATAGTATGAGTGTTTATGTTCGAAGAAAGATTTTCTCACTAGACTCTCGAAGTACCCGCCTCCTATGTCCTCTGGTCTCTCCTCTTCATTTGGATTTTGCTCAATTAGACTGACAGCCATCCACATATGGACCAACTCTTCTTTCTTAAACTCATAATTTTGGGGAAATATGCTGCAGTAACGGAAGCATTGCTGCAATTCTGCTGGTAGGTGTTGGTAACTCAACCTAAGAATCGGCATGATGCCATCATTTCCCTGTTCTAATTAATTGGCCTTCCAAAATTCTTGTCCAATGCTCATCACTTAATTCTTTTCGTAATATTCCACCAATAGTCTTTGCCGCTAGCGGTATTCCTCTGAGCTTCTTAGGTATTTCTTTGGCTATAATTTGCAACTTTTTATGATTGCCAGGGTTTGCTCCACCAAATGCATATTTATTGAAAAGCATTAAGTAGTCGTTCTCTTCTAAGCCCTTCAAATTCAAGGGCTCACTCATCTCCCCAGCCACCGACCACCCAACCATTTCTACTACCAATCTCATTCTAGTCGTCAGAAAGATTTTGCTTCTGCTCCGCCCATATCTTAACAGAGCCATTACATTATCCCATGCGGTTTCATCCTGATCATTCCACACATCATCCAATACCAATAAAAACTTCTTGTTCATCAACTTCTCCTTGAGATTCCTTTGTATCGAATCGAGGGTCTCGACATCGGTCTTTGCTTTGGTTGCCGATTCCCACATTTTCTTCAAGATGCCCGTCGGCTAAAAGGCATTCGAGACGCAAACCCACATCTTCAAATCGAAAAAGCCTTCCACTTCTCGATCTTCAAAGATGTCCTGCGAGAGCGCGGTCTTCCCGACCCCGCCAATGCCTAAAACAGAGACAACAGAAATTCCCCCGCAATTCGATCCGTCCTCGCAAACTGCCGGCCCAGTCAACCGGAGCATGAGCCCTGTCCGCTCATTATCTCGGCCGAGCACCTCACCCGCCGCCAACAAGGAGCCCGTCCCGGGTCCTCCTTCGATCTCATACCTCCGCAGCACCCTCCGCGCGGTGCGTCCATCTCGTAAGCTCCCGACGATATGTGCAAAAGCGCCTACCCTGGACACGAGGTCGTCGAATCGCTTCACGACCTCCCTCAACCTCTCTAAGATCAGACCGGATGCGGTGGTTCGCTTAGAGAACGGCAGAGCGTGCCACTTGGAGCGGGATGTGGCGGATTCTTGTTCGATGGTTCGGTGAGACATTTCGTCGAATAGGTTGTCGGCATCCTCCACGGCGTCTTTGAGCTGCCACAGCCATCGCTCGAGAGCGGGGCTCGGGACACTGAGGCCGCCGTTCTCGGCCGCGTCGACGAGGCCTTCGATCTGGGGCCGCGCCATCTCCAACCTCTTGAGCTCGGCGGCCATGGCGCTGCGCCATTGCTTGTGGTCTTTGACGTAGGCGAGGGCGCCGTCGATGAGCTTCCCGATGATCGACGACACGAACCATCCCGCGACCGTTAGGGCTACGCCTACCATGTCTAAGCAACAACCAATACCTACTAGAGAGAGACAGAGAGAGAGAGCATGGAGGAGAAACACAAAGTAGTTTCCTACTACGTTGACTTTCGCACAAAGTTTTGTGGACCCAGTGCACCACGTCATCCGTAACCCTTATGAAACGGGTCAGTTTGTTCGGTTAATTTTTCCGTAATTGAGTTAGGCCCAGTCTAGTCATAAGTAGTACGGGCCGGGCTCGGATTTTAATTTCTATATTTTATTTTATCCAATAAAATTGGACAGGAATAGTCATCTGGCATTATATAGTGCTGACATAAGAAGTTTGGTTAGAATTAACAAACTTAGTTGCTAGAAATTTAATTAAAATATGTTAGATGTGCCTCGAAATTTGATAATCTGTTTTAGTTTTGAGTCACCCATTCGTCGACAGTTTCGCGATACGATAAATTCTAAAAAAGAATTTTGTGAAGGAAAAATAGTTGTTTGTGGTGCCTAGCGGAACAAATCGGATCTAAAATCCGTTATTTTTTTTTTTTCTTTCTTCGATTTGCCCTAGAGGCGCGGTACATCGTTTTTTCCTTTAAAATTTTTTTCACATAAATCTTTGTGCTCATTTTATTTTATACTTGTAGTTTGTCTACTTCACGTTCGTCGTTTTTTGTTTATGTTTCTGCGCTCATCGTAACAAAATATATCATAAAGATTAGATGCTTTGTTTGCTTCTTTTTTTTTTCTTTGAGAAAAATGTAGCACGCTACCCGCTTCATTCATTTAGGATATGAACTTAGCTACATGGGGGCTGAATAGAAAGATGCGACAGCAAGAAGGGGGGGGCGATGCTGTTTTTGATTCTATGCTAAAGAAAATCGTCCACAAGGGCCGTTGCTGTGGGGTGATCCTGAACGATGCGGAGGCGATAGAACTCGTTGGGTTCGCGAAGAAATGAGCACGTCGCGGACGTGTACACGGGATAGTAGACATTTTTTGGCTTTTTTTGGGGTGTGGTGTCTATTATGTTATGATGCTTAGGGTCTGTAGTTGGAATGTTAGAGGGCTTAACGACCTTTCTAAACGTTTTGTGGTACGGAATGTAATCTCTTCGATTCGAAATGTTGTCGTGTGCCTTCAAGAATCTAAAGTCGGGTACATTTCGGGGTCCTTCCTACGTAGTTTTGCTCGGTCTTTTCTTGACAAATGTGTTTTTGTTGAATCTAATGGCGCATCCGGAGGACTGATCACTTGTTGGAGCTCTTGCATCTTTTCCTACAGTGAAGTGCTAGCGAGACGCTATTCCATCACAGTCCACCTGACCCTAACCAACTGTGGAACACAATTCTTTGTTACGAATGTATATGGACCAGCTTCTTAGAATGGCAAGGAGGATTTCTACACAGAGTTACGGCTGTTGAAGGATTGCTGCAAAGGAAAATGGATCTTGTTCGGGGGCTTTAACAGCACTAGGAGTCAGAAGGAGAGAAAGGGGATTTCTGCTTTAAAGACACAAAAGAAATATAAGCAATACCAATCAAACCAAGTCAACATGTCTTAAATCTATAGGGATGAAAAAGCAGCATATAATTTTAGATTTCTGCTTCTCTATTGAGGCTCGAAATTGCCATCCATTCATCAGTGCACACAACTCGATAAATTGCTACAATAAAAATCACATCTATATGTTTCAAAAGTAAACAATAAAAGATAACTCAGATCTGCAATGACAACAATTTTGGGTTATCTGTAACACAGTCGACAAATCAGCCCAGAGAAATTGACAGACTAGTCTGATGAAATTCGGACTTTATCCGTTTATATCCAATTTAATGATTTCCACACAAAATCATTTAAAGTAATATATGACTCTACAGATTAAATTCGATATTATTTTTAACAATTATAAACCTGGCTATCAACTCCTACATCAATGATGCCATACATGGCGAGATAGAAGTGTTCTTGCATCATACTATCAAAATGAATTGTAAAAAGTTGCGAAGGGATGAAGGAGATGAGAGGTACCAGTGTAGAACCATCTAATGACTGCTAGATGGCGAACTTATCGGTGAAATAGTTATATCTGAGATATGTGCAATTTTGTGCCAATCTGATCCACTCTCCGTCTTGCAATTCTCCGCCAATTCTGGACAACAGCCAGAGATGTTTAAAGTCTTCAGTGACCGCGGCAGTAGTGGAAGGCTCTGGAGCTGGCCTGCATTTTGCAGGGCCAAATATCGTAGCAACGAGAGGCTTTGCAAGGTATCAGGCAGCGACTGCAGCGAGACCCCACCGTCCAATACTAGCGATTGGAGGGAGGCCCGGTTTTGCGACAACCAACTTTCAGTTACTGCAGAAATGTGTGAGCAGCCGCGTATGTGTACAGATCTGGTGGAGGTTAGGCTTCTTAATGGCACCACTAGCAACATCGAAGGGTCGTCTACATCGAGCCTATCGAGTGCCAATGAAGGCACCTCAACTAACATTGGCGACGATGCTTCGACTTCTGCTTCTGCTTCTGGTATGAGCTTGTGGCACTCCTTAATTTCCAAGGTTTTGAGGGAAGGGAGGAATTGCAAACCATCTAAGGACACCAGCTCGTGACACTTTTGAAGCGACAGTGAGCTCAGCGTACGCAATGTTCGAAGGACGTCGCCCGAAGGAAAGGATGTGAGGTTCGTGCAATGAGATAGCTTCAGGGAAGAGAGAGATGCGAGGCCGTGCAGTAAGTGACGCAACGACGCGTCGAGACCGCCGGGGGAACTCAGATTAAGGTATTGAAGTGACGGAGGTAGGAAGCTGCCGGGTATCGCCGGCAGCAGCAGAAGCTTCTTGCATCCTTGGATTGCGAAGCGCTTAAGCTTGACGACATTCGCAAATCCTTCCGCGGGTGAATGTACCAGCTCGGCACAATTCTGGATGCTAAGATTCTCTAGACATAACAAACGTTCCGGGTGCCCGAACAATCCTTGTGATAGTGATTTTAGCTTGGAGCATTCGACAATAACAACGGAGGAAAGGGATGACGGCGGTGATGATATATGATGACGGCTAGTTTGATTCGGCACCCAAACTTTTGGAAGAGTGGTTATTTCCAAAAAATTCAGTTCAAGCTCTCGGAGACAAATCGGAATAGGAGGCAGTGCACTTAGCCTTGGGCATCTGGCGACCCCGAGCTTGTTCAAGCAAGGAAACCATTGATCGTCCTCCACGCCTCCGTCCCAGTTCTCCAGTCCCGTCATCCGGTTCAACTGTAGCGTTCCTAGAGATGGGAAAGCACTGCTAACTCCATGAGCGCCGTAAAATTCTGGACCGAGTTGCTTAACTGCCTCCAAGTTATCGAGAATAAGAACTTTGAGGTAGGGAAGCTGCCCAAAAGGAGGAAGGATTTCCAACCGAGCGCAACCTGAGATGCGAATGTGAGCTAAACGAGGGGTGTATTCGTTTCTCATCCAATGCAGCGACCTCCGGCCGTTGTAGCCATGGATCTCCAGATGCTTGAGATTCGAATGCGGTCGGAGGTGATCGAGCAATTGCTCGTCTGATTCATCGTCGCGTGGAGCTGTGCCCCACCGAAGTGAAAGCAGAGAAAGCTGCTCCTTTTTGCTCAAATTGGCCCCGGCAGCTTCTTCGGCGCTTTTCACCTTCTCAAGATTTGTGATCATCAGCTCGCGCAGTCCCGTCATCTTTCCTAGCTCAGTTATCCGGTGTCCAGCTTTGTCTTCAATGCTGAACCATATCAATGCTTGAAGAGAAGTAAGTTTTCCTATCCTCGGTAACGATTGAATGGAGGGCACGGACAGGATTCGCAGATTCATCAGGTTGCAGATATCTACGGGCACACCTTGAGAGACTTGGAAGCAGGAATTCGATTTGAGATCAAGGCCTTGCAAGTGATAGAGCCTGCATACGAATCGCGGCAGACCACTTATACAAGTTTGTCCTATGCTCAAGTAGCGAAGATGGATAAGGCGGCGGGCTGAGCCAGGAAACATGTGCAGGTACTTTGCGGACAATTGCAACAGGCGCAGGTTTGTTAAGCCAGAAAGCATTCCATCAATAGCAACATCCAATTTGGGATTATCTGCATCACAATGCAGGAAAAGGGTGCGCAAATTTGTTAAAGGAGGCACATTCCGGAGCACCGACAAATCATTTGCCTGTATAGACAAATGCCGAAGGCTCTTCGGAATCTCTACAGGTGAATCGCCCGCAATTCTCAGGCATTCATCTGCAGAAACAATTTGCGCAAGCTCATGAAGAAGATCGTGCATGACATAGTGCAAGTCCTTCGGATCGAAGAAAGATTTTCTCACGAGGCTCTCGAAGTACCTGCTCCCTACATCCTCCGGTCTTTCCGTTCCGTCCGGAATCAGACCGACGGCCACCCACATCGGGACCAAATTTTCCTTACGGAACTGAAAATCCTCAGGAAATATGCTGCAGTGCCGGAAGCAGCGTCGCAGGTGCGTAGGGAGGTGCTCGTAACTCAACCTGAGAATCGGCATGATTCCGTCGCTTCCCTGCTCCGAATTCAGCGCCCCAACTTCCAAGATCCTCGTCCAATGCTCGTCTCGTAAGTCGTCGTTCAATATCCCTCCTACAGTCTTCACTGCTAGCGGCACGCCCCGCAGCTTTTTTGCTATTTTCTCGCCGATCGACTGCAGCAATTTATGATTATCCGGGTTCACACCGCGAAATGCATGCTTGTTGAGAAGCAGCAGGCAGTCACTGTCATCTAGTCCCTCCAAATTCATGCACTCCGGCATTTCCTTCCCTAATGCTTTCGCCGCCATTTCCGCCACCGATCTCATTCTGGTCGTCAGCAAGATCTTGCTTCCTTCCATCCCGGATCGCAGAGGCGCGAACAGCCCCTCCCATCCGGCAAGCACCTGATCGTTCCACACGTCGTCCAGCACCAGGAGAAACCTCTTGTTCGTCACCATGAGATTCTTCTGCACTGCGTCAAGGGTCTCGACATCGTGCCGCGCTCCAGTCGCCGATTCCAGGATCTTTTTCCCCACGGCCGTGCAGTCGAAAGCGTTGTTAGACACGCAGACCCACATCATCAATTCGAAACGTCCCACCACTTCTGCATCATTGTACACGAGCTGCGCGAGCGCCGTCTTGCCCAGCCCACCGATACCGACGACTGAGAAAAGAGAAACAGCACTGCTGCTTCTGGCATTAGACCCCGTCGACGAGGTCAGCCAGCGCACGATCTCTTCTTTCTCCTTAACCCGACCGAACATGTCGTTCTCCGTCTGTAAGGAGCCGGTCTCCCGGTCGTACTCTGTGCTGCTTCTCCTGCGGCCGCTGACGCCAGCTGAGCTCCTGATCAGCTGAACGAACGGGTCGACGCCGGCCGCGATCTCGTCGAATTTCCGCACGACGTCCGTCAACCTTCTCCGGAAGGGATCGCAGCTAAAATTATGTCGTCTAAATCTGCGCAGAGCCTCCGCGACGTTGGCGGCGGTGTTGGCGGCGGCTTGTTCTTGGAGTTTGTGGAGTTCCAATTCGTCGAGGAGGCTGTCGGCGTCCTGGCGCGCCTTCTCGAGCCGGTCGAGCTCGGCGCGCATGGCGCTCCGCCATTTCCTCTCCTTCGCTAAGTAGATGGTGCCTTCCAGGAGCTTCCCCAAGACAGCGGAGACGAACCATCCGGCGATTGTTATGTCTACAGCCGCCACCATGTTGATATGAGCAAGTAAGTACGTAATCCTCTCTCTCTCTCTGAGTTGACACCCAAACACCCAACAATAAGCTAAAAATATTAGAGAGAAAGAGAGCGAGAGAGGGGAGGGGATATGAAGATGATTATGCTAACGAGAAGAAGAAGATGTAGGGATGAAAAATTACCGTGGAAGGAAATAGTTACTGTGGAAATTTAATACAAAATATTATAGTATTGAGAATTCTTAAAATTTTATAAAGTTTTATATTATTATTTTTATTATTATTATTATTATTATTAAAGAGAGAGAGAGAGAGAAAGATAGCATATTATACTAATTACCTAAACAATTGATATTGTGCTAGTTACCTAAACGATAGAGATAAGTGATGTTGTTGCATCAAGTGTAGCACATGTGGCGTCGTTGACTTACGGAAGCTTCGGTCCTTCGGAGGCGGCCAAATTGCATTTATTATTTGTTTTGGTGATGTTCAATATTCTAATAAAAAAAAAGAGCTTAGATTCGTTGCATGCAAGAATCACATCATTATACTTTGGGCTATTTTCCAGCATTTTATTAATCAACGCTACCCGTTTACTTTCCAAAGACTCCAAGCAGCTAACACAGAGAATTTAAAAGCAATGCTATCTATGTATCAATATATATTAGTTGAGCTAGAATACCCTCAAAAATATCAAGTGTGGTGCTTTTGAATTTTTAGCTTTTGGATGGAGAGATGTAAGGTTAGGATGATGGTGGTAGGTGTTGGTAGATAAAATAGTGTTTAATTCAAGAACTATTAATAATCAAGGAGTAGATCCAAATATTAGAAACCTAGAAGCACCAAGGAATTGGTGTTTCTAAAAATATTATAGCTCAATTCCAATCTATATATATATATATATATATATATATATATATATATATATGCCATGGCTACTATACTATTATGAGTATTGGAGCCCTCGTACTCATAAGTTGTTTTCAATGATGGAGCTTCCGAATCGACGATCCACTCCGTTAAATATGATCTAGAGTATTTGAAACTTCTAGAAAATAAATTTCGTAAATTTTCGAAATCATAATAAAGTCCATCAAGTGGGCATAAAATGAACGGTCAAAATCGAACGACGTCCTAAAAAAATGATGATCGGATCCTTCAATTCAAGATCGGAGTTATTGATCTTTATCTATGTAGTGAATAGAATTTTTTTATCAAAAATTCAACAAATTTCGATTCTTTTATACCGTTAAACTAGCAAGTATCCCATAACGGCCATTAAAAATTATCAAATTTGTGACCTCTTGATCGTAAGGGAAATTATGTCAAAAAATTATAAAATTTGATTTCTAGAAGTTTTAAATGCTGTAAATAACGTTTAACGGTGTGGATCGTCGATTCGGAAGCTCTATCATCGACTACAACTTATGAGTACGAGGGCAATCGTACTCATAATAGTATAGTAGCCGGACCCTATATATATATATATATATATATATATATATATACACACACACACGCACACGAGTAGAGCTAAAATACTTTTAGAAACACCAACTCATTGATGCTTCTAAGTTTCTAACCTTTAGATCTGCTCCCTAATTACTAATATCCATTGGATCAAACACTATTCCACCTACCACCACCCACCCCCACCATCATCATCTCAACCTCACACCTCTCCATCCAAGGGCTAAGAACTCTAAAGCACCACCCACTTGGTGCTTTTGGGGGTATTCTAGCTCCACTATATATATATATATATATATATATATATATGATGGCGGTGGGTGGTGGGTGGTGGTAGATGGAATAGTGTTTGATCCAGGAGATATTAGTAATTATAGAGTGGATCCAAGGGTTAGAAACTTATAAGCACCAAGTGGGTGGTGCTTCTAAAAGTATCCTAACTCAACTCTCTCTCTCTCCATATATATATATAGAGTCCGGCTACTATACTCTTATGAGTATGATCGCCCTCATACTCATAAGTCGTTTTTGATGATAGAGCTTCCGAATCAACGATCCATACCGTTAAACGTTATCTAAAGCATTTAAAACTTCTATAAATCAAATTTTATAATTTTTTGACATCATTTACCTTACGATCAAAAGGTCACAAAATTGACAACTTTTAACGGCCGGTATGGGATACTCGGTAGTTTAACGGTGTAAAAGAATCGGAATCGGTTAAATTTTTGATAGAAAATTCTACTCACTACCTAGATAAAGATCAATAACTCCGATCTTAAATTGAAGGATCCGATCATCCATTTTTAGGACGTCGTTTGATTTCGTCCGTTCATTTTATACCCACATGATGGACTTTATTATGATTTCGAAAAATTACGAAATTTATTTTCTAGAAGGTTCAAATACTTTAGATCATATCTGACGGAATGGATCGTCGATTCGGAAGCCCCATCATCAAAAATAACTTATGAGTACAAAGGGTTCAATACTCGTAAGAGTATAGTAGCCCTACTTTATATGAGTCCGGCTACTATACTCTTATGTGTGTATATATATATATATATATATATATATATATAGAGAGAGAGAGAGAGAGAGAGAGAGAGAGAGAGAGAGAGAGAGAGAGAGAGAGAGAGAGTACATCTCTCGTGTTTTCGAAAGTACGGATGCCTCTATGTTTGTAAGTTGTTTTCGATGATAGGACTTTCGATTCGATGATCGGCTCCATTAGGCATAATCTACGCTATTGGAACTATCTAGAAACCAAATTTTATAATTTTTCAACATCATTTACCAAGCGGTCAAAAATGACTATTTTAACGGTCGATGTGGCCCGTTTTTAAGTTTAACGGTGTAGAAGTATCCAAATTACATGAAACTTTAATAGAAAATTCTATTTAATATCAAGAGCAAGAACAATATTTTCGATTTGAAATTTGAATCCTTTATCACTGTTTTCTATGAGATATTTATTTTCAACCATTCATTTTGAGCCTACTTGTTCACTAGGCAAACGAAGTCAAAAAATTATGAAATTTGGTTTCTAGATAATTCCAATAGCGTAGATCATGTCCAACAGAATCGATCGTTGAATCGGATGTCCCATCATCGAAAATAACTTACAAGTACGAAGGTATCCGTATTTTCGAAAGCACGAGAGACGTACTCATATAGAGCTAGGCTCGTATACTTTCGAAAGTACGGAGATCTCCGTACTTATAAGTTGTTTTCACATGTAATTTATTAATAAGTAGGGTTTGGTTACAAGATTGAAGAAAGTTATGAAAAGGAAATATAGAGTTCTTTCTTTCTTATTTATGAATGTAGAATTTTGTTAGACTCTCTTTATTCCTTTTTTTTTTTTATTCTTTGTTGGTGAAAATATAGAGCACTTATCTGAACGATAGAATATTTGAATTTGACCATCTATTTTTTTTAAATTTTGATTTTGCTATCAAACCTTTCAATTTGTTTGATTTGAGTTAGTTAATAATATCTTTAACTTTAAAATTTAATTGCGTTGTTTATTTTTACAGATTTAATCGATATATTTCACGCAATTCTCACAATATTTATCAAAATAAATAAATAATTTAAATTTTAGAGTACAAATATCGTTGACGAACTCAAATAAAAAAAAGTGAATAGTAAAACTAAATTTTAAAAAATTATATAGTAAAATCCAAATAATACATAATTTAGATAAATTTTATATATTTTTATTTTTTATATTTTTTCTTTACCAACATAATATCTTTCAGGCCCTCTTTAATGGTGATGTTACGTCTTTGTCCAAAACTTAGCCTATAAGGTATCATACCTACCTCATCCGCATTAGGTCTCGTATACGAAAAAAACTCTATTATGCGACAGTCATGCATGTTATCTATAACCAGTAAATTATATATTTTTTTTCTAAAATAAAAGTATAATTAAAATATTTTTAAAAAAATTATGGTGTAATGTATAAATTTTAGAAATACAATTTAATTAGTGATAGTACAATAGTGAAGCTTGTGGTCAGGGGCGGAGCCATTGAGTGGCCTACAGCGGCCATGGCCTTTTCTAAATATTTTAAAATTACATAAAAATTCTTTATAATAAAAATTAAAATATTATAAATTTTAATTTTAGGGGGCCAAATTAATTTTTTTAATAAAGTTTGTGTCTCAATTTTTTTTTTCAAATTTTTTAGTCATTTTCCTTTAACTCTTACAGTCTTATTTCTCTTTAAGCGTATTGTCATTGTTGTTGCTAGTAATAACTGATCAATCAATCTGAGAAATTTTTTTTTTTACTATCTGAGGTCAAATTTTTTTTCTGTCAAATTTAAATTTTGGTCCCCTCAAATCTTAATTTCTGACTTCTTCCCTACTTGTGGTCTATTCGAATGACTATGCACGTTCAACAGTCTGGTAGCCAGAAGCTTCGCGGAATGAGATTTCGCCGTCATCTTTTAGACTTTTAGCATCAAGCATCCAAAAAAGCAACTTTAAATCACTTTCCGAAGCCTCCTTACCGAGTGGAAAAATGTTTTTTAAAAAACCCCATCAAACTACTCAATTAGGAAATGAATCTTTCTTAATTAGTTTTTCGAGAAAGAAAAATATCATGGTAGTTGTTTCGTTCATTAATTATAAAAATAAATTTATTTAAAAATATAAAGTAATAAAATTCTTTTTGCTAACTATTAAGCTCTTTGTCATTGAAATGATTGATAATTATTACTTTTTTAACTAATGGAAACTTCGCTAGGGAAATAATTTGCCCCAAAGTCCAGGCCCGGTTCAATGCGAGACCCAAGAATTTGGGCCACACTTTGGCCCAATTAAGATCCAGCCCAATAATAAGCCCAAATTAGGGATGATGGAAGGGTCGAAGATGAAACACTTGGGTAAGTTTAACGCACTTGTAGTTTAACAGTTATATTTATATCGTTATAAAAAAAATTAATTTATACATATTATTTGATATCTCTAACTGTTTGTAGAGTATTTAAAATCGCACAAAATTTTCAATGTATTCGAATTTTTATTTGTTTTGCATTTGTATTTTGGGCTCTTCCACGCGGGCCGTTGCTGTGGAAGACTCACAGCCTCGTACTTCCTCTCACATTCTTTTCCGATGCTGGTCGATTTCTCTGTGTAAGAAACCAAAAAATAAAAATATAGAAATAAAAAGACTCCAAACCCTAAAATCCCACGATTCTCTCTTGGATTCATACCTACAAGAAGCTCGCAATCCACTGGTTCTCAAGAATCGAGAGCTTGCTAGGGTTCAATCTCCAATTTTTCTCCATTTCTTTGTTCCCCATTTCATCTCAAATCTCTTGTTTCTCTTCTTTTGTAGGGTTTTATTGATCCGAATTTACCCTTATTCATATATTTGTTTTATTTTTTTCCGAACTGATTTTGTTTTGTTAATAGCAATCAAAACCCTTTTTGTGGTGGTCAAAATGGATTAATTTGACATTGTTACTCCTTTTTTTAACATATCATGTTGCAAGCATTGTGTTTGATTAAATTCCTAAATGGCGGCGTGGGTTGCATAGTGTGATCGAAAGGAAAAGATAGGGTTTTGGATCATGCTCTCTCTGCAAACGCTTCGCAGGCTCTGCGCCGCGGTCGATGCGTTCGCTATCACCTGCATTGCCGCCGGCATTTCGAAATCAAGAACAAAAACCGATTTCGCTGTCTACGCTAACGCGTCGAATCATTGCCCGGAGAACTTCCCGACCATCGCCGCTTGCAAAGCCGCCGTCTTGAGGAATCGATCGAGCCCGAATTCCGAATTCGATCAGCAAATCTCCTCGGCAGAGGATTTGGATCGTAAACCACCGGGTGTTGACCAGCCTGCACTTTTGAAGATCAAGGCGGAGAAGGATCCCGAGAGGCTCTTCCACCTCTTCAAGGCAAATGCGCATAATAGGCTCGTAGTCGAGAATCGCTTTGCGTTTGAGGATACGGTGTCCCGTCTTGCCGGAGCCCGCCGCTTCGACCTTGTAGAGAACCTTCTAGAGCACCAAAAGACCCTTCCTCAGGGCCGTCGTGAGGGATTCGTAGTTCGGATCATATCGCTGTATGGTAGAGCTGGAATGCCCGACCATGCTCTCCGGACGTTCGACGAAATGCCTCTGTATGGATGCACACGGACAGCAAAGTCTTTCAATGCCACACTCAAGGTCTTATCTCAAGCCCGAAGGTTTGACGATATCCAGATCTTTTTCGACGAAGCTCCTGCCAAGTATGGGATTGAATTGGATAAGATTTCGTACAATACCATTATCAAGGCTATGTGTGAAATGGGCCGTTTGGATACCGCTTACTTGGTCATGCTAGCGATGCAAAAGGCAGAGCCAAAACCTGATGTCGTTACATATACCACTCTCATTTCGGCATTCTATAAGCATGGTCGGCATGAAATTGGTGACGGGCTCTGGAATCTCATGAAACTTAGGGGGTGTTCACCGAATCTTGCTACTTACAATGTCAGAATTCAATACTTGGTTAATAGGAGGAGGACCTGGCAAGCAAATGATTTAGTGCGTAGCATGTATGTTTCCGGTATCAAACCAGATGAAGTGACGTATAATCTTATTATTAAAGGGTTCTTCATGATGGGCGAGCTCGAAATGGCGAAGAGGGTCTTTTATGCTACGCATGGGAGAGGGTGCAAACCGAACAGCAAGATATACCAAACGATGGTTCATTACCTCTGCAAAGGAAAAGAGTTTGACCTGGCATTTAGGTTGTGCAAGGATAGCATGGAGAGGAATTGGTTTCCGAGTGTCGATACAATTTGCAGACTGCTAAAAGGCCTCGTTAAAATATCAAAGGACCGGAATGCTAGGGAAGTTATGAAGTTGGTCAGGGGAAGAGTACCTTCATATTCGGCTAATGATATGAAGGCCTTCGAGGACATATTGTCTGTTGGAAGGATGCGGAAACTGAATTGATTGTGGCTCATGATTTTTGTTTCTAACTCCACAGTGAATGATGAATTTCATCAACTTCATTCGGTTCTATGCATGGAGAAGAAGCTTGATTGGATGCTGGAGAGGGCGCTGATCTTGATTTTTAAAGTGCTCCTGACATCCTATTAAAGCAAGCCACACAGAGAGAGAGTATTGATACTACAGCCAATTGCAAGAGCATCGTTGTAAGTTTCTACAAGGGCTTTTCATTCTTATTGCACAGATTCATTCACTAAATATAGTGTTGTTGAGTTTTCTTTTCTTGTTGCCACCATCACAGTATTATTCATACTATGTGTTCCTGTATGTGGATATTTGTTCTCCTTTCCATAGAAACAATACAGTTTTTACAATTTCTCACATCAGAAAAACTCTGCAAGGTTTTGGACAACTCTAAAAATTATATCTGTGCTTCATTGATGCATGTTGATGTAATTATATTCTAGCTATCTTCTTGTGTTTCTGATGCTGAACCGCCAGCTCATACTACACATTACAGTTTAGCGGTCAAATGTTACAGTTTCTTATTCAAACCTCAAACACACTCGATATATCCAGTATTGCTTTTTGTTATGCTCGAGTACAGAGTTGATTGTCCAGTTATGATTCAGTTCACGTGCCAAAGCTGCCTCTTAACAAGATTTACTCTATTTACTTAAATTGTTTTGTTGTTATGCTTGAAGGGACTACGAATGAACATCTGCGGAGGGAATCTTGCTGAAGTAGATGTTGGCGAAGTGAAGTTCGACCCCGATGGCCAGTTTTGGCATGCTAAAACACCGCACTTCCAAGCTCGCGGTAGCAAGTATCTCGAGAGAAAGATCAATGATAATGAGTAATATTATGTGTCTGTACATTTGTGTATTGCCCTAGATGGCAATGACATTGTTTGAGTAGGAAATTTTAGAGGTAGATTTTGAAGACGAGAGCAATTGTCATCGTTCGATGTCCTATCAATAATGTTTAAGAGTATTACTCAAAACACTAGATCTCAGACATTTCTTCTTTTGCTTCCCCAGAAAAATAAAAATAAAAAACCTGCAGCTTTGTAGAGAAGCAATTTGTATGTAAACCTTTTTTTTTTTTTTTTTAGGGGAGCCCACGATGTATTCTTTGTTGGAAATTGAAACAACATTCTCAAACTTTCTCTATTTGCGATAAAATCTTTAACAGTTCCAGATTTAAGTTTAAATTAAATTTCCGGTCAATGGAGAAAAATTTTCTCTACAGTTTGAAGAAGTTACGGAGTATTCAAAATCCCAGATTAAAATTAACCATGAGACTCACATAATATGTGATCCTGGGCTCGCTGGGCTAATGCAAGAGAGGTACTTAGTGGCCCATAAAACTGCGTGGGCTTCTGCGTGCAACTGAAAAGAAAAGGCTTTCTAAAATAGGAAAGAAAAGGCTGTTTCCCGGGGCATGGATTTTCTACAAATTCAGTGCGAAGGAAATTCCTGTATACTAGTTAATCCAGCCGTCATTCTGAAGGTGGAGCTCATCTCGGATTCATGGACAGTTGAGATGTCCCCGAACTTCAAATGAGCGATCATATTATTAGTATGTAGGAATTTTCTACACACAAGGATTGTAGAGAATTTGCGCCTCGATCCCCTCTTCACTTGGTTGAACCCTCATCCATTATGCATTGCACCTAGTACATCTTTTAGGTGGTCCTCAGTTGGGTCATGCCCATTACAAAGTATTGTACCACCCCCTCTCTCTCTCTCTCTCCTCTCAAAAGGACCACATCCTCTCTCCCTCTCTCTCTCTCTCTCTCTCTCTCTCTCTCTCTCTCTCACACACACACACACACACACACACACACACACACACACACACACACACAAATAAATGATGAACAAATATTGGAACTTGGGTTATAGTAGGGTCCTCACATTTTGAAGAATCTCCAGTTAATTGTGTTAAATTCCAATGGTCCGGGTTTCAAGTTTTAGTAAGTACTCTGTAAAGATTATTTCAAGTACTTACACTAAAAAGTGTGTGTTCTTGCTCCCCTACTTATTTGCCACAACTTTGTTAACCTCCATTAGAATAGTAACCAAACTGGTACCAGTCAAAAAGATAGATAGTATCTGATTCCATGATGAACTTTAAAAAGAATGATTAGCAAAAGTTGTGCGGCACAAAGTTTGGTATTGGTCTCTTTGAATGGAGGAGCTTTTAAGTTCTAATCTAGTTGATAAAGTGTACACCTTTTTTTTTGTCTCTGTGAGTAGTGTTACAATACCTCAAAAGCTACACCAAGGTGCTTCTTTAGACATCAGTTGGATTCAAATGCGACATGAATTCGAGTATGATATAAAGACGGAACAATCAACACCCTATTATCCTGCCATTTTGTAAAGCTGACAAATGAACAGCATTTTAGGGGACCTTTCGTTGCGCCCATAACATTAATCTTTAGTCACGTATACTAGGGGGTGGGAACCCACATGAACTATGTAATGTAGCATATGACCCCTATTTGTATCTTTCAATATATAGGCCCCACAAGAAATTCACAGGATGCTAGCCACTCTTTTGGCAAGGAAAAAAAAAAAACCAATTTGACAAGAAAATCAAAATATTTTTCATGCTTAACAAATGAAACTTTGATTCGAGAGAGGACATTTACACTCACAATCCTTTTTTTCCCCTCTTTATTTTCATCCTCAACTACTTGATTCCATTGCAAGGAGAGAATCTCAATTCATTTTGAATTGGGGAGTGCTTTGAAATTTTTAAAGAGATTCCCCACTAAATTACAAATACATTGGTTGAAGTATTTTTAAAATGGCGTAAAACGTTCTAGATCACGCAGCGCATATGGCATCAGAAGATTTTCGATCATGCGTATTATTGTTCGATGTGCAGAATAAAATAAAATAAGTATTAGATTTAGGCTTTAAAAAGAGTGCACGAGTAGGACTCATGAGACAACTATTTTCCTTTAATGCCAAGAGATGATCACTTGGCATTGATTAAGGGAAATTAATCAAATTCCATACATACGCATGTCCACATCCCTTACACGAACTATATTTATTTATTTATTTATTTATCAAGTAGCTTGCATGGTTCCCATAGCATCATATATTCTATCTAGCTTAACTTCAAAAATTGAAAATCAAATCCAAACTAAAGCAAAGAATCTTCCATTTCATAACTTATGAGCTTCACCCAATCAAAATTTCCCTATTCAAAAAGTTTGCCCTTGTTTCCACCAACATGGGCAAATAGTTTATTCAAAATTAACCCACAATTTTTTTTTATTAACAACTAGTAATTAAGAACTATTAAACAAACTCTCTACATCTCTCATGTGCCAAAGTTGACCTCACGAGGCTCATTTATTAACCAATTATACTAATTGGCTCAAAAGACATAGATAGCCGTTGTAATCGATCGAAAATAATATATTTTTGTTTCAAAAAAATGTAATTGAGCTTGCTCATCAGGAACTATAAGGTCGGAGCCTAATAGAATTTAAGCTCACAATCTTTTAATATGTGGTACTATATGAGATAACCATTTATCTTTAAAAACTTAGGCAAACAACAACGATATTTTGACTGTATATGTGTAGATAAAAGATAACTAGAATTATATCTTTTCTCACTCTATTATATATGTTGAGGAGCTCGACTATAATGCTACCGATAGCATTAAACACTTTGTGCTACCAAATTTTTTACTGTTTGATCTACTCTTTTGATCATTTTCACCAATTAGATCGTACTATCCAATCAACCACCCATTCATTTAAGGGCCGAAAATTTAATAATACCAAAGACTCGGTGCTATTAATAGAATTCTACCCTAGTTCATATGTTGAGAAAAATTATCATAGTCAATATAGAGATCTATAATAATACATATTAATTGATGGTCCGTACTAGTGCTTCTTATTTTTGAAACAGTACATTATAACATTATCTACAAAAGTTGGTAAATACTTATTATTTCAGCGCCGTACATTTCGATAGTGCGTGTAATTATTTTTTGAACACTAAATAACTAAATATTAATTCAGTTTTTTGTACGTGCAAATAATTCATAACATTACAAGAAAACTCTCTTCAATTAAAAATGTTCTTTCAAAAAGGTGTTTTTGAAGCGATGCTAGTTTTTTAAGGGGCTACTACACGCTCACACGCGCATACACGAAAACTAAGCTCTTAAAAAGAATTAAAAATCTATAAATTTTTATAAAAAGTTTAGTAAATAATTTTAAAGAGTTCAAAGGTGCAATTTATTCTTTTTTTAGAGATGCTTAAATATGTCATAAAGTTTTAAGGACTAAAACAAAACAGTTATAAAAAATATTTTAGGGGAGCCTTTCCGTTCACCAAAAATGAAGTTCAAAATAAAATAATTTTTGGATAAACTAGAGATTAGATAAAAATTATTTTTTTCTGCTGTTTATTTGTACAGCGGTAAAATTGAAGTTTTTTAGTTCTGCTACTTATTTGACAAAAGTGAATGATGTATAAATTAAAAGTATTAAGAGATAGTTAATATTTTATTATTATTATTTTTTAATAATTAATTTCGGTCTAAGTTTGAGTTAAAAGTTACGTAAATATAAATATTTACGGCTGAAACTCAGTGAGAGAAACACACAGTGGAGGTGAACACGACTAGAAGTTGGGGGAGTAGGGTGCAATTTACCAGCCAACGGTTAGCTTACGTGTGCCTCCCACGTGGCAGACCTCGCATCCAAGTTAACAAATTGGGGAGATGCTCGACAACAGCTGGTACATCAGGGGCCGTCCATGCACGCAGTAACCGCGTGAGGCCGTTCCTTTTGATTCGGGTTCCCTGCCCGCGAACGGTCCAAAATTCTCCACGTGGCACGCTGCCATGGCTCACTGTGCCCGATACCCTTCGCCCCCTCCGACCCAGTCCTCGGTGCAACCGTTACATAGAACGGCTTTTCCTGGGGCCCACATGTCAGCGAAGGTTAAATTATTGAATTGTACGCGTAAGTCCCTCAACGATTCCAATATTCTGTCTTAGGTTCTCAATAATAAGTGCTTGAATTTTGGTACGTTTTACACTTTTATCCTTACACTTTTTTAAATAATTTTTCATATAATAACTCACTCATTCATGCTTAATTACATCAAACAAGATTAAGTTATAATTTTTATAACAAATTATAACTTTCGACTGATAATTAATATATAGTACAATATCTGTTATTAATAAAAGTATTTTAATTTTTTATTGAAGATCTAGTAAAATATTATTAACATATTGACAAATTTATAAAACAGCCAATTAAATTTTTCTACGCGTTACACAACTTAACATTTACTCCGTGGATCTCCGGACGAAAAATTTTGAACAGTGAGGTGCGCTCAAGGAGTGTTCCATTTTTGGAGACCTGTAGTGGTGTTCATCATTACAATTTTTTAAAGCATTTTTAAAGTATAAGAAGGAAGTTGCAATATGGGAAGAGCACGGGGACTGCCCATACATTCTACCCGAAATATTTTTTTTAAAAAAACTTTAATAAACGAATACCAACAAAGGAAATTAAATTAAATAAATTAAAAGGGCAAAAGCAGGAGATAAAAGAGGAGCAACCTCGCCATGAACTCTCTCTCTCTCTCTCTCACTCACTCTCTCACTTACAATGAATCTTTTTTTTTTTTATTTCTCTCTCCTCGGTCAAACCACCCCCTCTCTCTCTCTCTCTCTCTCTGTAAACTAAAGAGAAAGAGCATAGCATAAAAATTGTGGGAATTTTCCATTTCCCAAAATCACCTCATGATTTGTGTCTCTGATCCTTGTCTCTCTCTCTCTCTATCTATCTCTCTACATTGCTTTCTCTTTCTCTCTCTAAATCCCACTGTCTCTATTTCCCATAATAGAAGCTCAGAGGAGGCCAATCATTGGTTCTGAGGCGCTTCTGTGACCTGTTAAGCTGTTACATGCAATTGGGTTTGTTTCTCTTCTTTTACACTGCTTATTTTTGGGCCCTTTTGTTTGTTACTTTTTTTTTTCCCCCCCTATTTGCTTGGTTGGTTTCTGTTCGTGGGTTTCTTCCTTTTTTGATTTTCTTCTTTTAGAATTTGGTGTCTTTTTTATCTGATTTTGTTGTTGTATGTCGTAGAAATGGGCAGGTTGTGTTAAAAATGTGATTTTGAGCCACACTTTTGATTCTTGGATTGATGCTTTTTTATGGTTTTGATCAGTTTGGTTTCTACAATTCTCTGGAATTTGCACGGTAAATTTCAAATTTTTGCACTACTTTTGCTCAGATTTGGATCCTCAGAGCGTTAATTTGGTGTTCTTCGGATCAAGGTGAGGTTTTTTTTGGTTGGTTCCTGTTCCTATTCTGATAAATGGTTTCCTTTTATCATTTCTAGTTACTTTTACGTTCGATGCATTTGAGTTAATAATCTTCAATTGGGTCGAAATGTAGGCCGATGCTGCACTGAAAACACAAAAGCCAATTTGGACACGATCATGGCCGAGGCAAATGATTGCCTCGCCGTGATCGGCGACTGGACGCCAAATCCGAGCCCAAGAACACTAATTTCAAACTTTTTGAATGAGAATTTTGGTTCAAAACCATTCCCCGATCCATTACAAGAGAATGGAAGTAATGGAGATGATGTTCATGGATCTGAAGATCAACAAATGGTCGCGAGTCCGAAGGAAGAAGAGGCTCGCCAGCCGAAGGCGCAATTCTTCAACAATCTTCCTCTGCAACCGAATATATTTAATTTCCAGAAACCGAACACAAACGGCGGTCTTTCTGAGAGAATGGCGGCGAGAGCCGGGCTTAATTTACCGAAGCTCAATATGTCTCGGACATTTCCGACGAATGTAGTTAGCTCGTCTGCAGAGGTTCAATCTCCTTACCTGACGATTCCGCCCGGTCTCAGTCCGACGACATTGTTGGAATCTCCGGTTTTTCTCTCTAATTCCCTGGTATGCGGTCTCACTTCATGTTATTAGATACTATCATGTTGTAGTGTTTGTGCAAGCATGAGAGGAAGCTCTAAATTTGTTTAACTTCTGAGAGAAACCAACTTGAGTTCATTGTGATGATGATGACATCCTAAACACTACATGTTGGCATTTTACTTGCACAGAACATTACCTGCCCAGAAATTTGGGTGTATCATTTGAACTAATCAACCAGAAGATCAACCTTTACTTGTCGCTTTCTATGTTGCATTGCTTAGACTCTTTTAACTGTTTGTTATTTTCTGTAGGGTCAGCCTTCCCCGACTACGGGCAAATTTTCGTTCTTACAGAATTGCAATTCTAACTCGATGACGATATCGCTTCCTGACGAAATCGAAGATGAACCACTTGAAGATGTTCCCGAGGAATTCGCCTTCAAGCCGCCTCTCGAGTCGAAACCCGCTTATCTTTCAAGCGCAGAAAACACGGTAATTTTGCTTGGAGTTCGCTCGCCCTACCTACTAATCATTATTTATGCGACAAAAATCTGTGAAATTGTTGGTTGAAACTGAAAAACATCATGTGTGTGGTGTGTTTAAGCATGCCATTGAATAGTTTCTTTCCAGTTCGTATTTTATAGCATACAAATGAGGGTGTTATTAAGCATTATTTATTTACTTACCAGGAAGGTCCAGGAAACCATTTTGCATTAACCTGTTACTAATTCTAATTGCATGATGAGTTAAAATGTACTGAAGTACAATTCTTTCCACGGTAAATAAAATGAAAGAGATATTAGGATCGATACTTGCAGAATAAGAGTTCTTAATTCAGCTTAATTTGCTGCGTTCTTATCCAAAAATTCTGTAGATTTCTAACTTGCATACCTCTCAGTTATGTAAATATCTGGTAACATACATTTTTTCATTTTATTCTGAGTCAATATGTAGCATCTTTGAGGATACTCAGGTTGTAAATTATTTGCCTCACTGTATATTGATGTAAGTTCCAGGATAGTCCGGTTATGAATTATCTGCCAATCTCACCGAGCTTAGAAGAAAACAACGTTCATGTAGGCCAAGATATCGAAATTCCGAAAAATCAGAGTCAGCAAGAGTTGAACAGTTCTTCACCGCCCAACGACAACCAACAAGATGGAGGAGAAGCCGATCCACAAGGAGAGAACTCGTCGCAAGCCGTGGGTACACCGGCCGAGGACGGGTATAATTGGAGGAAATATGGACAAAAACAAGTTAAACATAGCGAGTTTCCGCGAAGTTATTATAAGTGTACTCACCCGAATTGCTCAGTGAAGAAGAAGGTAGAGCGCTCTCACGAAGGCCATATAACGGAGATAATCTACAGGGGAAAACACAACCACCCGAAACCGTCCTCGAGTCGCCGCACCGGCGCTCCGCCTTCCCAGAACGGAAATGCCCAAGATTGGCAAGGTGATGTTGCACAAAACAGAAATGCTCAAGATTGGCAAGGTGATGGCATAGAGGCCACATCATTAGCTGCTGCAGAGTTCGGCGATCCTTCTGATGCGATCGACGTCTCGTCCACGCTTTCCAATGATGATAACGAGGATGAGGATGACGGCGCGACTAATGGCGATGTGCTTGTGGGTCAAGATGCCGAGGAGGAAGAGAATGAATCGAAAAGAAGGTTATAATATTCGATGTTCGATTTAAACAAACGGTTTCATGTCAAATATTTGTTGGTTACATTACTAAGATTCGTCAGATTTTGCATCTTGTAGGAAGCTAGATGCATGTGCCTTTGAAATGGGCGGCGCTTCCAGGGCGGTACGGGAACCGAGGGTTGTGGTTCAGACAACTAGTGATGTTGACATCCTCGACGACGGGTATCGTTGGCGCAAGTACGGGCAAAAAGTGGTCAAGGGAAATCCAAATCCTAGGTAAGTCTAAACATTCTATCACAGTTTTCCTCAGCATTATGGGTTCGAATCATAAACTCACCTTTCTACTTGGAGAAATTATTCTGAACTTGTTTGGTAGCCAGAATCCTCTCTTTAGCTTTTTTTCTAGTTGAGAATACTGTCTGGCGGTTGAAAAAAGAATATATAAATATAAATTATTCTTAATGCAGGAGCTACTACAAGTGCACGCACCCGGGCTGCTCCGTCCGAAAGCACGTGGAGAGAGCGTCGCACGATCTCAAATCTGTGATCACGACATACGAGGGGAAGCACAACCATGAAGTTCCGGCTGCGAGAAGCAGCGGCCACCAGAACTCCAGTCCCGGCTCTGCAGCCGCATCACCATCCCAATCCCACAGCCTCCACCGCCGGCCTGAGCCGATGCAAGATGGTTTGGTGCGGTTCAATTTGCCTCTAGGCTTGTTGAGCCTCCCCCCGAGAGATCATCTAGGGCCCGTGGGCAGCTTCTCCTTTGGGCTGGGCCAATCGGGCTTAGCGAACCTCTCGATGGCTGCAATGGCAGGGCTTGGGCCGGTGGCCGCAATGAAGGTTCCAGTTCTCCTGCCGCCACCGCCGATAGCGGTTCACGCATTTCTAGGTCATCGCCCAACGATGGAATCCGGGTTTATGATACCAAAAGGAGAACTAAAGGAGCCTGTGGCAGGGTCCGGATTACCGATGTTGAATGGGAATACACAATCAGTTTATGAGCAGATAATGAGAAGGCTACCTCTGGGACCACAGATGTGAAATGAATTAGGGAAAAAAAGGAGAGATCTTAACAATACCTGAAATAGAAGATGGCTTCTCTGCACCTGTCTTACTAATTTACAAAGAATGCAGAATCATCTATAGCAGAATATTAATAATTTCCGAGTTAAAATTCAGTGTTATATTCATTTTGATAAAGAAGATAAGATATCAAGTATTTTCCTTTCTCTCTGAGATTCAAATGGCGAGGCAACATACTTTTGCACGTTAATTATTCAGAGAATTAGGATGAATTGTCATTGTGCCCTGAAAAAGTGTTCTTTTACATGATGAAAGAAAAGGGAAATAAACCTACAACTGATTGGCCTTTCTAATGCTTATCCGATATCCCTATTCTGAAACTGCTTATGGGGAATAAGTTTATAGATAACAGAGAATAATGGCTTATTCGCTACGTAAAGAAACTGGACGCAATTCTTTCTATTTTGGATGACACCAAATGCTGTTACAAAATCCCACACTCAGAAACACTTCTCAACAAGTAAACCTAATAGTCAAGGAAAAGATGCATCTTCCACACATTAAAGCACTTTCAAACAAAAGATTTTCTAGTCCAAGTGTTGGAAAATGTCTAAATCCCGGTTTCCTCATAACAATCATGACCAGAAATATTTAATCAACATTCTTCACATAATAAGAAATGGCAACACATTGTACATGCTGTCCTAACAATGAGCAGAAAAATGGCATCAAATATGAATAATACAACAAGAGAAAAATGTTGAGCAGTTCACTATGAATGGTTTAAGAAATGACATTATCCTATACAGGTGTAGCCCTCGATTATTACGTGTTCTTCTACTCTATACATACATAAATTCAGGAAAAAAGAAAAAAAAAAAAAAAACTAGCTAAAAAATAACGAACATAAACTGATATAGTTATGAATAACTGGACCAGAGTTTGTTCTCCAATTCCATCTCAGCCAATAATGCACAGAAGTCCCTGGTCTCTTTCTGATTGTAGAGATGCGAGGTTCAGCGGAATAAAGTAACTCTGAATGAACCAATATGGAGAGGTCCTCCATATTCAAAGTTGCTTTCAAAATTTGTGCTTTGAAGGCATACTCTGACGAAATACTACAGTATGTTTCATCTTCTTTTCCTTTCGTTTTCAATGTCCATTAAGCGTCATTTGATGAAAATCTTCTTTCCTTTGGTAGACAATCTTCCAACGCTCGACCTCCTCACTGTATAAACATGAATAAGTTTGGCCAAAAAAATCAATCAAATGATTACTTTTACATACAGACTTGATGAACGAAAAGGAAAAAAAAAGTTAAATCATTATGAACACAGGAAAGACTTTAAAGAAATACTATGATAAATATAGGCTTGCGCAGCCGAAAACAAGTGAATGAAATTCAACATGAAAAATATGCATAAATGAAGCAACAACCATTACTAACCGTAGGCAGCGGGAAATTGAATCATAATGAAGAAGGGCAATCAGTCTCCGTTTTCCGTCATTTCTGAGGGACCCGCCTCGCTTGACCACTGGCAACTGCTTGATTCCTTTGGCCTCCATAAGCTCTTTCGCTGTGGTCAGATCCGTGTCCGGGAAACAGGTCAACAATCCACGTTCACTCCCCTGATACTGAAAGCCCCGAGTAAGGCATGAGGAAATGAGAGAAGAGTTCACCTGCAAAGCCACTTTCAAATAAGTGCTTTTTCACTAGTAAATAGTTTTTCTAAAGAGTTATTTTGAACCCAGAAGAGCCCCAAAGCTTACATACATCTAACACAGGTGGATCTCCCTTAGGAGAGCGAGGAGTCTCTACAAATAATTCAAGTCCTTTGCGACGAATGTCACCTATGGTAAGAATTCCTTCAAGAAAGTCTTCATGATCCACAACAAGAACGCAACGTTGCTGCTTATCGTACATAAGTTTTATAGCTTCCTTCACTGTGGCAGACGGATCAACTTTAACAAAGTTCTTTGACATGGCCTGAGATACCTGAGAAAATATTGCGATATAAAATTTTCTTATCACACAAAAGCACTACTCTAGCATAGATAGGAATATTGACTCAAGTGAGTAAATGATAACCAGTTACAAAGAAAGATCACCAAACCTTGAGGTCATCCAGAAGCATTTCCACATCATAAGTTTCATGGTTGGGAGCATCAGTACATAACATAGTTAGCTCAAGATCATCTCCTCTATCAGGTCCTCTCCACAAAGCTTCATTTTTGTCGTCAGCAGAAGTCAATGAAGAATAACCTCGTCCAGGTAGCCTTGACTCTAATGGCTCGTCCATGGGCTGGTTTGTAACAGAAGGAACCCATATTGCTAACCCAACAGCTCCCTGTTAGCATAAAAATAAGACTATATATATATTCAAGTTGCTTCAGAATAACCTCAAGCAAGAAGCAATAGAGCATTTCATTATGGTTGCTGACTTTGTTTCAGAAGCATCTATTAGGTTGTATAACTTGATCGTGAATGCCAGAAATGAACAGTCATGCATGACATTAAGGTTCATGATGCAATATTTAGATCAGGAAAGGCATGCAAGTAAAAAATAGAACAAAATTGATATGCGATAATCAAATAACCTGAAAATTTTAAATATGGTGTTTTGAAGGTCTCCAGATTATATATTTCTACTGATAGTGGAGTACAATGTAATCAATAAGACATAAAATTTCACTGTTTTTCAGTGCCTGCTAAACAAAAAAAAATCACAAAAAAATAGTTTTATCATACTTTTATACTAAAGTCCAAGACTTGATGCATCATGCACATCTAATAAGACTCCAGAGCACACTAAGTTTTAGTTAAGACTCCATAATTAGCATATCTTGGTTATAATTATAAAGGTATTTGGGTTGGGTGCCAGCATTTATAAGGGTGAACTGTTGGTCTTCCATTATGTCCTATTTTTGGTCTTGTTCATGAGGATTCACCAAAAGGATATGCATGTTTGCATGTTGATATTTACCATGAGCGGAAGCAAAATTCTGTAATCCTTTGTCAACTCAAAAAGAAGCAATACTGAGGTCAAAGGAACTGAACAAACTGAAGCTAGGGTTGCAGCCATTCCCACCTGCATGGATGAAAAATTTTGATAAATGTTAGATGCACAAAATTTATTTCATCCTTTAAACCTTAACTGGTTCAGAAACCTACCAGTGCATAGGCCTGTGGCTGTGCAACAGCAGCATTACCCGGAATGGCTGAATTTATTACTTCTGCTGCTAAGCCTCCAAAAACAGCACCGACAGCAGCACCTATCATCAAGCTCGGAGCATAAAGGCCACCTACAAGACCAGATCCTTTGCAAAGAGAAGTAGCCACTACTTTCGCCCCAACAAGCTGGGTTAGTAGCCAGATTCCAGGGGCAGAAGCACTTTTTCCTGTATGTAGAATTTCTTCAACATTGGTGAATCCCCAGTATAGTATTCCAGGATATTTGAGAGCTATCAAGCCTGCTCCCAAACCACCCAAAGCAGGGCATATGACGGCAGGAAGACCAAACTTTTCTTTTATGTACTCGAAAAATTTTGTGAACCAAACTGCCAAACGACTGAAAGCCACACTTACTGCCCCACACAGCATGCCTAAGATGAGGTATAGAGGTAGTTCTGAAAGGAAAGAGAATTAGATAGAAACTCAAATCAGCTTAACCTAAACTAAAGAAGGTTCAAAAGAACATTGAAAATTGATTATGGGAATTAGTCTAAGGGTTTTTTACTCCAAACTGCCCTATTATTGTGAAGTAAAAATAATTAGTAGCCTAATATTCACAACCTTCCACATCGACCTTCGACCTTATACATTAAAGATCAACATGATTCTCTTGTAGTTAAACATAATAAATTATGATAGCATCTACTATCTAGAAGCTAAGATTCATAGGTTTTCCTGCAAAGATTAGCTTAGATAGTACATAAGGAAACAAGGCCCAACAACTTCCGCAAGCTAAAATACTTGAACTTTCAAGCTTTCAGATGTTGTGAACTGGAAGAACATAATTCTTCAATGAAAAAAGGCAAACGGTATTGCATCTTTGAGCATACTCTAAGATCAAGCGTTGATGCAAGTGATGTCCGTACCAATCAAAACATCAATCATGATGATAACGACCAACACAGATATAGATGTCCTCTCAATAACTGATAATGCAAGTCCGAAAAGCACTCCAAAAGAAGTCACAAAGATTTATCAAACTTATTGTGGCTTCCTAGGTCATTAAATTACTTCACAAGATAAACATGACTAGATAGAGAAGAATGCGGCTTCTTTTTCAGCAATAATTGCATGTCTCTTTACATGTCAACTACCATTGACAGCATTAAGTCCGGTTAGAATAAGATAATATACCGGCAGCAGATTTCAGTTCATACGCTGGGACAATAAAGGCTGGCTTCTCTCCAAGTAAAACATTCGACACTGTAGATGATATAACAGATGCCAATATAATCATGGCAGTTGTAAAAGGAGGAGAGTTTTCTGCTCGAAGTGGCCTTAATACAGTTTCAATTGCAAAGAAGCAGCCAGCAACTGCTGCATTAAAACCTGAAAAGAAAAATTAAATGGAACCAACATCAAACGTTAGTATAGAGGAATATAAGAAGATCATGAACCAAGTAACTAGAATAAGTGATAACATCAATATTTTCTGGGGGATATAAAAAAAAAAGACACTAACAAAGAACAAGGCAGATTAGGTGTTATTGATATTTTATAGTGCTCTTAACCACCAAAATAAAGTTAATCAGGACAAAATGCATAAGCCTGGCAGTGGACTTATAAATAAACAGAGAAATGGAGAACATGATCCATATTGATGAATAAGAGTATTTTCCAAAACCCCCCATAAGGCCATAACAACTGGAGCCCAATGAGCAATAAGATAACAGGACGGATGTAAGAATAGTTACTGCATAACATGCATAAACTTAATCAAATTATTCTACATAGGACTAGCTTTTAGTTTCTAATGAAAAGCAAGTGGGACAGTTTTCCAATATTCGATGATTATACAACGTAATATCTATTCTACATTACCGACCGTCCCTAGAGCAAGTGGCAAAGGGTTTGGTGGTCGGTACCCGAGACCCAAGTTCGAATCCTAGTTGATTCACATTTCTAGCTAACTTTATTTCTAAATGAAATAAACGACGCGGGTAGCGTGCTACCTATCTCTCAAAAAAATATCTATTCTACATTCTTTTACAACGATAGTTTAAGCTTTTCACGCATAGAAAGGACATTAAAGATTAAAGATGATATTAAGCCACACCTGAAGCAATTCCAGCAGCAGCGCCAGCTGCAACGAGAGCAATCCTTCTTTCTCTATTATTCTCCATCATTTCCGAGCACCCCTTAGCACACGATTTGCCAATTTCGACACTCGGCCCCTCTGGTCCTAATGAACAACCTGTACCTAAAGTAACTGCAGCCTGGACGGCCTTTATTGTCGGGAAAATTCCCGCAAGAAAATCAACACCATGCCTTTCTGTAGATCTAGACTGCTTAATCTGCTCAAATATCTCAAGCAGACCATGCATCATGCCTACAACAACTCCTCCTGTCACAGGGATCAGTAGAATCCTATGCCAAGTGTCAGCAAGCCTCTGCAGGCGAAGCCAAGTGGCACCTTCGTTGGGAGTACCTGCCCATGCCCATTCATGTATGACATACACCTAAAACGGAACTTAAGTCAAATGCTTCCGTCTTGTGACAAATTTAAGAATCCCGAAGTCTCAAATTTGAGAACATCACAAAATTCAGGGAAGAAAAGGTAATAGCCGATTTGAAGAAACATACCAAGTATCAGCAGTCGCAATGATGGCGCATAAAAATCTCATGGTAAATTGATAACAGGTTGAAACATAAAGGTTTCTATGGTAAAGTAATTATATCAGGATAATCTTGAATTTAATTTGTAGCGTCAATCTACTCAATAAACCTACTGATGCTGCATAAAAAAGACGAATAACATTCCCAATTAATTGTTCCCAATAGTAAAGGAAACCAAGAACAGAACTAAAGTGAAAAGAAACTTCAATAGGGATCGGGAAAAGCCGTAACTCACCCCGCGATTGAAGGTAGCGACGCAGATTCCAGTGGCGAGGCCGAGAAGGCACCCGATCAGCAGCAGCGCCCACTCCGGCGGCGCTCCGTCGCCGAGATCGTCCGTTGTCCGGTCAACGACAGGCACGGGCGAGCCCCCGCGGTTCACGTGGCGCCGGACCCGGCCCCGGTTCAACAACCCCCGGTCGAGGTGCCTCAACACGTCTCCGACGCCGCTCCTCCTCGCCGACGTCGGCGTCCGCGACGGCGGCGTCGCCATTGCTACCGCCGCCGTCGCCGCAGCCGCAGAGGACGTCTCCGGATCGGGATCGGAGGAGGAGGAGGGGGCCGATCTAACGAGGGCCCTCCGATCGCCCCCGAACTCGAAGTCGCCCCCCGACATGGGCGCCCTTCGCGGTGGAGAAACCCTAGGATTCTCGCATTGATTAGGGTTTCAACGTTGAATTAGGGATCGGATCGAGGAAGCATAGCTGCGTATGAGATCTCGCGATGCGAACGCTCGGATTTAGGGAGAAACATGGCGAAAGTTTATTTCATTTTTTAAAACCAAAAAATAGGAGGTCGTATTCAACGGTAGAGCATTTCTCTATATATACGATGGGAGGAGCGGGAAAGCGAATGCGTCGAGTGGGAGTCGAGGGTGCAGCTAATTACGTGAAGGGTCACGTTAACCGATTCATTAATCAGCTAATAATAGCGAATTAGTTAAAATTGTAAAGGGGCCCCTCAACATGAGAAATATTTTGAAATGACCCACCAACTTCTTGTGGTCCCTTTTCAATATTTTCTTTGTTGATTTGGACCTTTGTCGTCGTTTCTCAAGGACTCTACCAAATTGGTCATATTTTGATATCGAAAAAAGTTATGTGATAATAATTTATTTAATATAAAATTTTGTTTATGCAATTGAACTATAGAAATTTAATTTTTATTTTTTAAAAGGTCTTGATATTTATGATTTTACAATATAGCATATTTTCTCTATTAAGTAATTTATTTTATTATAAAAAATAATTTGAAGGCTAAATGTTTTTTTTTTTTTTTTAGAGATAGATAGCACGTTACCCGCTTCGTTTATTTCATTTAGAAATGAATTTAACTGAAAATGTGAATCAACTAGGATTCGAACTTGAATCTCGGCTAAATGTTATTCTATTAGAAATATTTAACCATATTTCTAGCTCTTAATGATAATAAAATGTTTTCATATATTTGTCAAATATTATCGTATCATATTTTATTAACTGTTTGTCTATATTAAAGAAGTAATCGATAATTATGATCCATCGTCTCTATTGTCATATCAAATTTACTTGATTTGCTTTACTTTCGTTCACAAGATTCAAGATTGTTTGGTTAATAGGTTATAGGTTTTGTCTTTAACTAGCATATATAAATATATTTATAGTTTCACAATTATTTGTCTGATGCGGTAAAGTTTGGGGGTGTAAAAATGTATGAAGATTCCCTCAATTAAAGGATATTTTGAAATCACTCGTTGAACTTTACAAATATTTTTAATTGACCCACCTTAACTTTTAACTTTTTTGTATTTAAACAACTTTTAGTAAATTGAAACAAAAATATATTTACCGAATAAATCAATAATTTCATCAAATTTAATCTTCTTTTTTTTTTACTACAAAAATATTTATACTAACCAACTAGAATAATTCAAACAAAAAATCAAGATGGTGTGATAATATTGCGGGGATTTGTCGAAAAAGGCTATAGTTTGGGGGCCTCACTACATTTTTGCCCCTCAATTAAAATCGAACCGTTGTTTTCCTTCGACGACCGGTTCAGTCATTGGAGTCCTGCATATAAGTTCCTCCACAGAGTCATCCCAGTATTGAACGTCTCGATCGTGCTACGTTCGTGAGATATCTTTCGCGGCGGAGAGGTCGCCGGCGCCGAGGACGGTGGCGGAGGTGGTGGATGCGCCACCGCATGGTCGCCATTGTCGCCGGATCTCAGAGCGAAGCCTCATGATCCTGTTTCCCTAACGAGGGATTTGGTCGACCAAATCCGGTTTTCCGTTTTCAATCTCGCTCTCTCTCTCTCTCTCTCTCTCTCTCTCTCTCTCTCTCTCTCTCTCTCTCTCTGTTGAGTTTTGGATTTGATTTTGGTGGATTGAAGGGTTTTTTGATGTAGAAGTAAACGGTTTCGTTGCTTGTATTTGTTCGATTCAGGTGGAAAACTTTGTTAGGGTTTATTGGACACCGCGGATCATTAGAGGGATCGATTTGTGCGGTAGAGCGCGTGCGATCACGGCGATCGGAGATAAAGAACTTCCAAAAGTTAAGACAAAGGAAGATTCCAACGCTTCTGTGAGTTGTCTTTCTTGGATTTTGGAATGCTTGATATCTTTTCTTGGTGTTCGATTATGTTCTATAATTTTAGAAATTGTAGTGTCATCGACAATGACTGAGAAGTGAGATTTTGGAGGTAATTTTGGATGTGGATGAGGCGATAGTTACTGTGAGTAGTATAAGCTCAATATCTGCATTTGCGAATTTCAAAAGAATAGTCTCTTAGAATTATACAGGGCACTTGTTAGTTTGCTTGTTGTTTACAACATTGGGGGAATAAAATGCATAATGGTTTAAATTGCAGCAACTTGGGTTTGCATCTAATTGTTGGAATATTTGATTATCAAATAAAAACACTATTAAGGTTTATTGGATTAATCTCTCGCTTGTCTCACCCTGGATCAGTTTCCCTCTTGTTGTGATGATTATGCAGAGGCCCGAATGTACTGCGGAGGTCCTGCAATCACGGCGGCCAAAGATAGGGATTGAAATCATGTTTCCTTTGTTCAGGAGCATCCAAAAGGTTTGTCTAACTAAGATCTACTTCTGTAAGGTATCGTCTTGGAATTTATACTATGTTTTATTCGATTATATTATAGCTACTGAAATGAGAAGTTGTAGCATCATCAACTGAGAATTGAGATACTGCAGGTAACTTTTTTTATGAACACAAAGATGTTAAGGTGATAACTTCTTTGGTTAGAGCTTTGAAAGAAAAAGAAAAAGAAAAAGAATAGTAGTTGATGTAATTTGCCTACAATAAAGAGTATAAGGATTCTCCTAGAAATTTGTTGGGTAATGGGTTAGTTTATTCTGAGTAGACAATAGTTGTGAATAAACACATTCATGCTGTCCATATCATACAGAATTTGAGATTGCTTCAAATTGTTGGAATTGTTAAAACAGTTTGGAATTTCCGGACACTTGCCCTTTGGCAGATGAGAGCCCACAAATGTGGAGGTGGGGGATGTTCGTACATGAGTGGGGATATTGGGGTTGCCTGAGAGGAAGGAGACGGGGAGCCATGGAGTGAGACAATACAGTGAATGAGTTTCGAGAAAGAAAATGAGGTCAGAAGTGCGTCTTGGCAGTTCGTTGATTTCTGAGGAATGCTAATCCAAAAATACTTTCATGAACCGGAAGCACTTATAGACCCGACGCAGGCCAATCATTCAATGCATATTGATCTAATATCGTACACCAGGTGCGGAAATTATTTTCAGTGAGTTGAATTTTGTGCAGAAATGGAAATATTGTGAGGGCAATTTCGGCATGAAAATGGCTGATACTATGCCTCTCATCCATTAGATTTGATCCAATCGAATAAATTTTTTTCACTTTAATTAACTTTTAAATTGGAAGCTTTAAATGAACGGCCGCTGATAGCATACAAAGAGAACAGATGAGATTGCTCATTTCTGAATAGACAATAGATTAAAAGAGAGAGATAGATATATGTTAGCTTCTCAGCTCTAACCTATTTTAAAAGAGAAATACTTTGTGTTTTCCTTAATTACATCTTTGTAAGTTACTAATGTGTTGGTACCTATGGTATAAAAGTTTATGGCTCAGAAACACACATCTAAGTGCCACATAAAGCTGTCAATACATTAGTGACATATAAAGATAACATGGTGGGGGATTCTGTCATTCTGTGACATTGCTCATCTTAAAGCAGGCGTGCTTATATGGGTATGTTAACACAACCACATTATATGACTCTTTGTGAGGAATTCTTAGCATTTTTCTTTTTAGCCTTAAATAACAGAATTTTGTTCACATATCTGAGTGTTTTTTAAGTATTGAGCTTCCAATTAGTAATTTAAATAATTATTTGAAATAGCTATGCAGTCTAATAATATCACAGAAATCATGAAGCACAATGCAATGAATCTATGAATTACATCACCTTATGCTTTCATAGGTCTCTATCGGTGGTGACTAGTTGCAAACATGTCGCATGTTCACATGATCTTTCACTGTCAAGATTTTCTTTCATACTCATGTTTATGCATGATTGTTGTCAATAGAAAACCTGATTAATAAAATACATGCTCCATCATTGGGCCCCTTAATATTGAATATGCTATTGCTTTGCTAATGTCTTAGTGGTCATTAGTTGCTAGACATAATCCTATTGAGGAATATGATAGTGAATATTGACAGATGTTAAATTGCTGTTGACAGAGTAGGCTTGTTGAATTTGATAAATTCATCATATAAATGTTAAAATTTAATGAACTTTATTAATAAAAGTGTCAGCTTTATTAATATCACTGTTAGGAAGTAAATAGGCAAAAGGATAAAAAGGAGAGGGGTGAAGGCCAAAAAAAAAAAAGAAAAGAATATGGACGAACGAAAAGAGGTGGAAGGGCATTTATTGATGCATGTCATGATGCATGCTTGTAGACAAAGTACATATGCTGTACTGTGGTACAGGAGGGAATTCAACTGTTAGATTGTCTAAAATGAACCTTCTGAAGGGCCAAGAACGAAGAATTCTCCAATATTAGCAAGAGATACCAAGCTGAGGTGTTTAAGTGGGGATATCATATTTTCTACACTCGAGGAGGGTAGAAAATATATATGTGTGTGTGTGTGCATAGTTGTGTATTTGTGGCCAAGTATTGCAGTCCTTGATTAATGAATTAAAGGCTAAGCGACCCACAGGCCAACTACTTGGGAGTGGTTGGAGCATTATGGCTTTGTCAAAAGGGGAGGACCATTGGATCCATATACATATCTCTTTGTGGGAGTTGGCAACCGTATACGGAAGGAGTGTTTGTTGATAGGTGCTCTATATCTGTTTTATTAACTGTGATAGATAAGTAGATGACTCATTTATTAGTTTCCTGTTGAAACCTTCTCGTTTGGCAGGGAAAATCTTGAGGTTTTTCTAAAGCTTTTAACCTATCTTCTTAAACCGTAAGGATTCTATACCGAGCATAAGAGAATAACACCATAACAAGGTGACGGGTTGGATTGGAACCTGAAACAACCAATATGAAGAGCCATGCATTGCCGACTTTATATTAGCATCCGGGTACTCTTAGCAAGGGATAAATGAGTGTTGTTGTTTTCTCAAGGGTTGGTTGTAACACGATAACATGGTTTGATTGTAACAACCATTTCTAATCCCCTTTTACTGTGCTATATGCAGAGCAGAGATCATATCTCCCGGTTGTCTCCTAACCAAGCAGGCCTTATTTAATTGAGGTGCCGACATCCTATTGCGAAGGGAAGCCTCAAGAGATATTCGAGTTTTGACTAATAATATTTATTCGGAAAGTTGAAGCTACTTCTTAAGTGGCACCATTTAGTCAGAGTACAAGCATAACTCTCTGGGAGTCTATATATAAGCGCTCACAATGTTTGGAAACAAAAGCAGCTCTAAAGGTCCTGTGGCTGTGGAGATGGACTTGTGCCTTCTCTTTCTTGCCTTCTCTCTCCTCCTAAGCACAGGTTCTTCTCTTAGCAATGTTTCCAATGGTCTCTGCTCCTCCAAACTCATGGGTAATTGTCTCTATCTGTTACACTTAGTTTTGTCGCATCTTTTTTACACAAGTTGAGAAGAGAAGTTGGCTTTATCGTTTGATGCAAACTCTATCCACAGTTCCCTTGCATGCTTATTTTTCTTCAAATCTCTTGGCACTTGAGTGACTTTTTTTAATAACATATTAAAGGAAAAAAGCTTTTAGAAGGTTTCGAAGTTACGTAAACATTTTAGTAGTCGATATGTGTCTATTCCTATTATACCTAGGAAGTTGCAGTTCTAACAGGCTTGTGCTTTCTAATTGCTTTCTGTCATAAATTCTGGAAGCAAAGCACTTGAAAATTGGAAAAGTAGGCACCTAATCCATGTAATCTTATACACTGTTTGGCACTCACAATGCACAAACTCCACATATCCTCATGCACTGCTTGCATTTCATTTTGGAATGCAACATACAATCTTGCTTTGAAATTCCTCTCTTATTTCTCTCTCAATTTTCTACATATTAATTTGCAGCCATACAATTTCATTTGTCCTTCATTTTCCTATTTTAATTTGTCACCTTGGGGCTAGATTTATAGATATAAATAACATAACTTAACTGCATGCATTAATCCGTGTTTATGAATGCAAAGATAACCATACGCTCGTCATGTCACAAAAAAAGAAAAAAGAAAAAAAGATCACACTACGAATGACGATATCATAGAAAAATACTGTTATTACCTCTACATGAGACCAAAAATTCCCAGTGTCAATAATTACTTGACACACACTCTTTAATTTCTTCAAATGCTAATTGGCCTTCCCCAATTTGCCATTTATTTCTCCACAATATCAACTGCTTACTTCTTTTCTTTTTTTTTTTGCCTTTTGTTTTATACTAATCTTGCATTAGATTTCAAGGATTATATCTTGTTCGAATTGTCGCATCAATACTCTTCAGTGAGTGAAACTCTTCGCATTGCTGAATGCTAGAAGTATAGCAAGTTCTTCTAGACTCATCTATTAATGACACTACGTACTGAAGTGTACATAGTCTCAGCGAAGCAGATATTCTATTCAGCCAACAAGAGGGAAAAATGAAGCTATCCATTCCAGTAATAATTGCAATGGATAAAATTTTTTCAGATGAGTAGCTATTCGAAATTCTTTCATAATTCCCGCTTTGGGGGATATGGAGTTTCACCTACGAGTTAATTTTTAGAATAATTAACTTTTTCAAGTTTTTTTTTTTTTTTTTTTTTTTTTTTTTTTTTTGGACATGGACCTCTTTATCCCCGGCCCCAACGCGGCACTCAAACCCTTCCTAAGTTCTGGAAATAAATCCCTAGAAATATGCCCAGGGGTCGATTCCCCGATAATAACTCAATGTGAAATGGGGTATGCTTTGCCGCTAATGCTTTTGGGGGCTTGGGGTATGCTTTGCCACCCTCGCCAATTATTGAGGAGACAAGATAATTTAGCCACAGATACAAAAGCCTAAATTAATTACACATCAGTATCTCATCATAATGAGCTAAACAACATTCAAACAATTGCACATGACGTGCAACTGCACGAATGGCCTTTTGTGACGTTCCATTAAAACTTTCTTGGCCCCAGCAACCTAATGAATTGATGCACCGGAACCAAGTCATTATAACTTGTCAAGACTAATCTGCTGTTGATTAGCTCGGAGAAAAATCATCAAAATTCATTGCACCGTCGGGTCATGAGACCCAACCATTTGCTTGCTTTGGAGTCCTGTGATCTAAGATTAGTTCAGAGCACCTATTTAGTTCTCTGAATTTTCAGCAGATATCGCAACTACAAGGGCAACTAACAGGAAGAAAATTAACAACGCAACTTATAAACCGACCGTCCCTAACGCAAATGGCAAAAAGTTTGGTAATTGATACCTAAGGTCCCAAATTCGAATTCTAATTGGTTCATATTTTAAACTAAATTTATTTTTAAAAAAATAAATAAAGTGGATAGTAGGTAATCCATAACTAAAACCAAACTTATGGCATGCAAAGCACGAGAGATAATCGAAGTTGATCTATGCTTATTTTCTAATTGGTGATCTGGTTGTGGAGCATTGCGCTCAGGCATTTTGGAATCAAAGGAGCTTAAAATTGGACTTTAGTAAAAAAAAAGGCAATTTCTTATATATTCTTGAAAAGTTTCCGACTTTTCGATTTACCCCTTTTAGAAAGCTAATATTGAAAAAACCCCTCATACGTTCCAACTTATTTCTAATATACCCTAGAGTTAAAATCTGTTAAGTAACACTGTTATCTCTATAAAATTACTATTTTGCCCTTTTCAAATATACCCTTCCACCATCATTATCTTTCTTATTTGCCCTTAAAGTGAGGGGCATAAAAAGTATTTCAACTTTTTGTTTTTTTCAATATACCTCTCTACCGTAACCAACCTTTCTTATTTGCTTTTAAGTTAAGGGCAAAATTGACATTTTAATTTTTTTTAACTGTGATAGATATTTAACTCACGTTTAACTCAGGTTAATTTAACAGGAGATAACTGCGGGGGTATTTTGCAATAACGGTGGAACATATGAGGGGTATTTTAGAAAGAAAAAGAAAGTAGGGGTAGATCGAATATTTCCAGACGCAAGAGGGGTATATAGGCAATTATCCAAAAAAAAAAAAAAAAAGTCTCACAAGAAAGAAGAAAAAAAAAAAGGATAGTAAGAAAATAATTTAACATAAAATAATTAAGAAATAATCTTAATTAGTATATTCTCTTTTTTTTTTCATCCTCAGAAGGGCACCACCATCTGAACAGCTCCGGCGGGCTCCACCTGACCCTCCACCACCCGCAGGGCCCCTGCTCGTCCCCTCCTCCGTCTCCCCTCCCCTTCTCCACCGTCCTCCTCCACGACGCCGCCCGCGCCCGCTCCTTCCTCCGCCCGCGCCGCTCCGCCGCCTCCGCCGCGTCGTCCCCGCTCACCCCGGGCGCCTCCCTCGGCGTGGGCAACTACGTCGCCCGCATCGGCCTGGGCTCCCCTGCTACATCCTACTCCATGGTGGTGGACACGGGGTCCTCCCTCACTTGGCTCCAGTGCTCCCCCTGCGTCGTCTCCTGCCACCCGCAACTCGGCCCCGTCTTCGACCCCGCCGCCTCCGCCACCTACCGCCGGGTCCCCTGCTCCGCCTCCCAATGCTCCGCCCTCCGCTCCGCCTGCATCTACCAAGCCACCTACGGCGACAGCTCCTTCTCCCTCGGCCTCCTCAGCGCCGACACCCTCTCCCTCGCCCGCCGAACCTTCCCCGGCTTCGTCTACGGCTGCGGCCAGGACAACGAGGGCCTCTTTGGCCGCTCCGCCGGGCTCATCGGCCTCGCGCGCAACAACCTCTCCATGCTCTACCAGGTCGCGCCGAAGCTGGGCTCTCTCTCCTTCTCCTACTGCCTCCCCACGCCCAAGTCCACGGGCTTCCTATCCCTCGGCCCCTACGCCGACGTCGCCGCCTCGCGCGTCTCCTACACCCCGATGGCGCCGAGCGACCTCGACCCCACGCTCTACTTCGTGCGCCTGGCGCGCGTCGCGGTGGCGGGGACGCCGCTCGACCTCGCGCCGGAGGAGTACGCGGCGCTCCCCACGATCCTGGACACCGGCACGGTGATCACGCGGCTGCCGAGGGGCGCCTACGCCGCGCTGAGCAAGGCGGTGGCGGCCGCCCTGAAGGGCCGCGCGCGCCCGGCGCCGGCGTACGCGATACTCGACACGTGCTTCAGGGGGCGGGCGGGGGCGCTGGGGGTGCCGGAGGTCGAGCTGGCCTTCGAGGGCGGGGCGACGATGAGGCTGCCGGCGGAGAACGTGATGGTGGACGTCGACAGCCGGACGACCTGCCTGGCCTTCGCGCCGGCCAGCAGGGTGGCGATCATCGGGAATCGCCTGCAGCAGACCTTCCGCCTGGTCTTCGACGTCGCCAGGTCGAGGATCGGCTTCGCCGCCGCCGGGTGTGGGTGAGACTCGCTGTGCTACTCCGCAATCATGCATCACACGCATCATGCGTCATGCATGGGAGGTATATATATATATATATATATATAAAAGGTGAATTTAGTTTAACGAACATTATTATATATTATTGTCGATCGTATCCAAGGAATTAATTATATATCATGCATGCAGAAACCGTAGTTATTAATTGCTTGCACTCAGTGCATACGTTGCTGCACATTTTGTGCACCAGTACTTTATTTTTTAATAATATATTATTTTTCATATGTAGAAAAAAAAAAAATTTATGGTTTGATCGAATAATTGAAATTTTGAAAAGTGTGGAGTGAAATGTGGAATTAGGTAGGAATGTATACTTTTAGAAGCAAATTAAATGCGGGTTGTTTTGGTACGTGTAATTAATGTTGTGCGGGCAATATATATATAGTCTCATAGATACGCATGCATGATATAAGAGCGATGCACAAAATGTTTATACTATTTTCATTCTAGAGCTGTTTTTTTCACACTAATCTGATGGCTCCTTAATTTTTTTAATATTAAAAAGTCAAAAAAAGTTGTCCAAACTTTACCCTCGACTTTTGTTGGAGTCTAAGGAAGCGTTTCTCAAGCACAAAACAAGTCAAAGCTCCAAGCTATATTTGTATGGGCGCAGAGGAGAATTTTGATTCTTTGATTAGAATTTATTCACTCAAAATAGAGATGGGGTAAGTTTCGTGCTATTTAAGGGGAATCAAAAGTTAAGTCGCTAGACTTCGAACTTGAAATCTTATATATAAATATATATTAATCATTAAATTCTTAATGTATTGCGCTAAATACTCAAATATATAAGATCGAAAAATAAGCTCGATTAAGATTTTATGAAATAGTAAGACATCTGAGATGGATTTGAAATGTGGGGTACGGTCGAGTCCCATGCATGTGTGCCTATCGTGGCCCCGCCCTCGTAGGGGACCAAGGTTTCATGAGGTTATGGACAAGGTAGTGTCAATTAAAGCCCAAAAACCCTTGACGCGCACGCACCCAAAGAGGTTGGATTTGGACCAGTTATGGGCACAAGTGGTCCTTATGATTCTATTCGTTCATCTGGTCCAGGTGGTCCTAGAGCTCAAATTAATAAACGTCACTTAGTTCAACCCATAGTTTGGGGGTGACTATTCAATCTTTCGTACTGAATTGGCCTGAGATCGATCGAGGATGGTTGAATGAGACCTTAAAAAAGGTTTTCCCACAATACTTTAAGATTAGCACGACTATATATGATATCGGACAGTTACGGTTAAATCAGGACCACTCTTGAGTATAATAAAAAAACATTAATAAACATGATCAGATTACTATACATAAAACTGTGGTTTAATACTAATAATAATAATAATAATGTCTAACCATGCACGAAGATTAGCCATTCTATATGCATTTATGCTCCCATAAATAACTAGTTTACGTACAAAATTAAATGAGCTCGCGCGGCCCAGATGTATCTTAGTCCATATTCCGTAGCGGTTGAAATGGGCTAAAGTGGGATCGGGTCTAAGTATTTGGTCAAGGCGGAGTTTGATCCATCTCATAATTAACTTAATTAGAGATGATTAATTCAAGTACACCAAAATTGCGTACACCTGAGAGTGGGATATGATTATAAATGACCCAATTATTTCTTATCAAACCCCAACTTTTAAAATACTCGGACTTAAAAATCAAATGGGAGGAAATAAACTAAGATTCAAACTCATAATTCACCTCCTATTTTAAATACTATGTAAAATAATTGTCTTCTTATAACGATTAAAGCAACCTAGAAACAGTGTTTCCATCATTAATTGATATTGAACCTATTCCCTTTAATTAAGAACTTGTTTCTTAGAAACGTATCGTTTTGCTTCTAAATGAACCTCGAGTTACAATTTTTTAGTTTTTCCATAATTTCTTTTGAGGTAAAGGTTACAATCGATTACAAAACATGGCAACATCCAGGATGATTATTTTATAGAGGAATACTTCAATACTCCATATAAATTTTGACCATTTATTTTTCTTAATAGATGGTTTAGATTTAATATGATTCTAGAGGTGACCTGCTATTGAAGTATAGATACCATTTACCAGATACCCATTTAAAGGGTATTTTAGTCTTTGTAAAATAGTTTGGTCCACAAAACCGGTTTTATCCAACTAAGAATATTGTGACCCTCTTAAATACCTACAACAATAGTTGAATTTTAAATTACAACCAAACTGTAAATTTAAATTCAAAATAACATTTAAAACTTTATAAATCAAATTTAATTTTTTTGAATATAAAACATAAATTTAAAATAAAACCTTTTGTTCCAATTCAAAATTTCAATTTAAATCAAAAATTAAAATTTGGCTTTAAGATTAAACGTTCAATTTAGATTCAAATTTAAAAGTTTAATATAAATTTCAAAATTAAAATTTTACATTACAATACTAATTTCAAAAATTAAATTTAAATTCAATATTTTTTTGAGATGAATACTTAATAAATTGGGTATCATCTAATTTGGTAAGTTAACAAAGTAAATAAGATATTAAATATTTAAAGGATACTGACAAATTTGGTACATACTAATTTTTTTTCAATATTGTCATGTTAATTAATTCAAATCGGTTATTTTAATACTTGTGGTGTATTGAAGCATTCTAAGAGGGTCACAATATTCTTAGTTGGATAAAACCGATTTTGTGGACCAAACTATTTTACAAAGACTAAAATACCCTTTAAATGTGTACCTGGTGAATGGTACCTATGCTTCAATNGTAGCAGGTCACCTCTAAAATCATATTAAATCTAAACCATCTATTAAGAAAAATATATGGTCAAGATTTATATGGAGTATTGAAGAATTCCTCATATATGTAATATATCTTGAGATCTCTATAAGCTTATACATACATGCAAATAAAATAACCCTATAGTTGGATCCATGATGCAAAATAGTTTTTCTGAGGGGATTAATAATAATAATAATAATAATAATAAATCTCCATTAATATTGTTGAACTATTCAAGGGAAAACAACAATACCGCAAAGTCTTATGTCCTAACACGTTCCCTTTGTCGGTAACGGTTCTAAGTCTTTGGGTGGGTCATGTCATGTGATCCTTCATAATTTTTTTTTTTTTTTAGTTTTTTTTTTTTTTTTTTATTGTTTATTTTGGTCCTCATAGGTACTGTGCATTGCATGTAGCCTCGTCATCTACGACGCACCCAAAATTTATATTAATTTGGGTGGGCACGGTTTGATGTCCCTGTCGCCTCCGAAAGGAGCAATTCATATGCTTGCAAGCAAAAACAAGCCTTAAATGCGAGCATTAAGCATTAACCCCTAATTATAAAGAAACAAATGAATAATAGAAAAGAAAAAAAAAAAGAGAAAATATACTTATATATTACCATATAAAAAGCCAAAAAAAATTCTAATTTATTACCTTAATTAAAAATGATAGAAAAGATCAAGAGAACAAGAGAAATGTAATGCACACAAATAAATCGTTTGGTTTGGTGAGGTCCCTGGTCTTTGTCCCCAACAATAATAATGCGAAAATTTTACTATACTCGTTAAGGGTATAGTACATAAAATATTTGCCTCTTCAAAATTTTGAGTCTCAAATCCATCCAATATTAATTGTTCTTCTCTTTATTGAACTTGGAATAAAAAAAAAAAAATATAAACATATAAGCAGTTCAAATTGTCTACAGCTAAAATATTTCCAGACTCATCTAAACTGGTCTGTACAATAAAAATTGTGCCACGACACCCACGTAGATCAACAGTGAGCCCTCCGTTTTAGCCACAAATTAATTTGTGTGAAAATTTTGAAAATAACATAAAGGGAGAGTAAGATCCAATAATTCAAGATACACGTAATAGGTTAATTTCACTAACATTTTTCCTCGAAATTGAATAATTAAACCTGGGCCTGATGCATTTTTTCCATGGCTCGCACAGCACGGACGCGGCACACGATTTGCCACAAGCTCGGAGCTAGACCCTTGTGTGTACATGTTGCTTCCTAGGATTGTGATAGTACTACATATATATATATTTAATGAAGAAAGAATCAGAGTGACACAACTGATAACATTGGTTAGTTTCACTATGAGAGTTTGAATAGACGAATCTCTAAATCTAATGTAATTCAAGGATAACGGTGTTTGAGTTTCTCTGAAGTGTGTTTATCTTTTTGTTGTTTATTTTGATGTAACTTGTATAACCTGAAAATTAAATTCAATCACTTCTTATATTTGTTTTGGTGTAATGTGANTGACACAACTGATAACATTGGTTAGTTTCACTATGAGAGTTTGAATAGACGAATCTCTAAATCTAATGTAATTCAAGGATAACGGTGTTTGAGTTTCTCTGAAGTGTGTTTATCTTTTTGTTGTTTATTTTGATGTAACTTGTATAACCTGAAAATTAAATTCAATCACTTCTTATATTTGTTTTGGTGTAATGTGATGCTGAAAAAATTAGTTTTTTTAGTTTCATTATTTGTTTTGGTGTAAATAAGTGGATCCTGTTACCTCCAAAATATAGTGGTAAACTTATCCCTATAAAATCCATCCTATTAAATAATTAAATCACTTATTGCTGTTTGGAAGTAATATTAATCCATTGTTTAAAAAAAAAAAAAAAAACCTTTACTTCATTCTAGAGAAAGTAGAGTTTAGATTTTAATATCTAATAAAATGTTTAGAAAAATTTTAAGTGTGGTGGGACTTAAGTTAGGTACTCTAGAGGAGAAAGTAAAAAATAGGCAAAGTGGGGGTCTAACGTACATAACTTGAGTTATATTATTTTTTTAACTTATAACAAAATAAATACCGAAAGTGACGAAACTTAAGTTCCACTCCTCCACTTACACCAAACCAAACATTCCCTATGTTGAAATGTATCTGCAATCTTTGGATTGATCATGATGTATTAATGATTTTAATTATGTTCAATTTTGCAGATTCTGAATGATTAAGAATATGGAAGATTCATTTGGAACTTAAATTAGACTTTTGCAAGATTAATCTTCAAGTAGAGCTGTTGGAAGAAGACCTTAAAAATTTGTAATATAAGCTTCATGATCACGTCACTTTGCCTCTCATTCACTTCTCTGCTAAAGCTTGAAGCAGAAGCTTTAAAGGTTTTCTCTTATGCTTTCCCCGCATTAATTGTTAGTGTTACCTGGCATGATTTAACCTGCTAATTAACTTCTTAATTGATAGGATATTTTTTACATTTATTTGTCGAAATTCTGGCTTTTTTATGTTCGAATAAATAAGTTGCAATTCTCGAAGCCTTTCACATAATTTTGAGGCACCAGTATGCAACTCTCGTTGGGCTCGATTTCAAGATCGATCGTAGATCCGAACCCTCCCTAAATGAATCTATAATATATAATGTGATCGATCTCACTTATAAAAATTACCATTAGATAGGTAGCACGCTACCCGCTTCATTTATTTCATTTAGAAATAAACTTAGCTGGAAATGTTAATCAATTAGGATTCGAACTTGGATCTCGGGTACCAACCACCATGCCCTTTACCACTTGCTCTATGGACGGTCGGTGCAATATCCATCATTTCAATAATCATATAACGGGGGCAACTAATGAGACAATCATCGCTGGTTAATTTTTCGACATCCTTGTTTCTGAAAACGAGTGGTAATTGTACGTCTTGCTAATTTTTGATGTTTTAATTTTCACTTTTTTATTGTTTTTCGATCATTTTCTTTTGAGCAAAGTGATACCAAGCCTCTTACATTTTGTGGAAGAAATTATCTAATATTATATCACAAGTTATTTTACCATCCTTCATGTAATATTTTTTAAAATATTTTTTAAAATAAAAGTGATAAACAAAAGTGATAAACATGCTATATATATATATATTATTCTCTTTTATAAAATACCTATCTCTCAAAAAAAAAAAAAAAAAAAACAATAAAATAAATTCCTTTAATCTAATCGCAATTCACTAAACATAAACAAAAGATTCGAATTGGTTGACGATTGCGCAACCTCAAAGAAACTCGGTGGAAAGCTAGGGCCCCTCCCTAGTCTTTCTAGTATGGTTGGTAATAAGATTCCTTAAATTTTTATTTAGGTTTTGGGAAAAAAAAAACCATTGATTTGACACCAATATTACGAAGAATAATAATTTATAACACCAACCTAATTAATAGTGTAGTAACTATAGAGGTTGTTGGATTATGATCTTAGTTTGAGGAATGCTTCAACCTTCAATACACTATAAATATTAAAATTTAATTCTTAATTAGTAAAGGGTATAATTGGGTTTTACATGAAGTAACCTGTTGAACAGGTTACCGATTTGAATAAATTAATATGATAATATTGAAAAAAAAAATTAGTAGTATATACTATTTACCAAATTTGTGAGCATCCTATAAATATTAAATATCTTATTTACTTTGGTAACTTATCAAATTAGATAAAACCCAATTTGTTAAGTATCCAGCTTAAAAAACTATTGAATTTAAATTTAATTTTTGAAGTTGGTCTTGTAATGTAAAATTTTAATTTTGAAATTTATATTAAACTTTTAAATTTGAATCTAATTTGAACTTTTAATCTTAAAACCAAATTTTAATTTTTGATTTAAATTGAAATTTTGAATTGGAATTGAAAGTTTTATTTTAAATTTGTGTTTTATATTTAAAAAAATTGAATTTGATTTATAATTAAGTTTTAAATGTTGTTTTGAATTTAAATTTATAATTTGGTTGTAATTTGAAATCCAACTATTGCTGTAGGCATTTGAAAAGATCACAGTATTTTTAGTTGGATAAAACTAATTTAATTTGTAAACCAAAATATTTTACAAAGACCAAAATACCTTTTAAATAGGTACCTGGTGGATGGTACCAATGCTTCAATAGTAGGTCACCTCTAGAGTTATATTAAATCTAAACCATCTATTCAGAAAAATAAATGGTCAAGATTTATATAATGTATTGAAGTATTACTCTCTTAGTTTTATTATAAATAAGGCATAAATATGAGTTACCCTTCATAATATGTGGTGCACTAGTTTATACCAACCACCAATTTAATTAGAATAATCAAAACATATGTTATGTAAATGTGATAATTAATGGAACAAAAAAGTGCTATACGAAATGCCAAATTAATAATTTTGGTTTAAAATAACTCATAGTGGAATCTATAGTTTAATTTCTATAGGAGCTATGATAGATAATTTGACCTTGTGGCTTGATAAAAACCATTAGAAGTGTGTTTGGGCCCCATTTAGGTTTCGCATTATTTCTCCCTTGACAAGATCTTAAGCGTGGTGGAGAGAAAGATCAGATTCTTAGGGAATATAATATTATTTGCAGCGTAAACACTTCATGACTTAAATATGTCTAATACGTACTTAACATTTTGATATGACTCTTTATTTTAAGAATTATTTTGTGTTATATACGCAATAACTAGCTAGTTGCTGATTTATTTTTTATAGGCTAAATTACGAAAAAAAAATATATAAATATTCTTTTTTTATTTTTTCTTCATAACTTTCAAAAACTTATATTTTACCTGTCTCAATATTTCAAGTTATTATATTTACCCTCCTCGATCAGTATTTCATTACTATTCTATCAATTCTTTATAATTTATATCGAAAAAATCTTTCAAAATATTTTTAGCGAAGAAATAAGGACAATTTGATTATTTTGCCCTCTCCGTTAATACCGTACCCCTCTAAAAATATTTTCAAAATTTTAAGACACAAAATATAGATTTTTGAAAGTCCAAAAGAAAAAAAAAATTATAGAGAGTTTTTCTATAATTTAGCTTTTTTTATATAAGTAATTGTTCACTCAATGTAATATCAAATATTTTGTGTATAACGTAAAGTCGTTAATAATATTATTTTGGGGCACTTTATGAACTGCATGTCACATTGCCACTTTAGTTCGAGAAATTTAATATTTTTAATGTTTACTCCACTTTCGAGCTAAATATATTGATCAGTAGAGGCCTTTTGTCAACTCTAGTGATCATGGTCACTGCCCAATAAATTAATAAAAGCCCCGAGTTGGGAGTTTTGTACTTACGTGGAGTTAATTTGAGGATCTTAATTACCATGTCTTTTTATTATGTCATTATGATTCCTACTACATAGTTTTTAGTCATTTTTCATTATCTATAATTAAGATGATTTGAATCTAGATTTAATTTTGTTTTTGCTAATTCAATATTAAGGTTTTGACCAAAGTGTACACCCAAAAAAAAAAAATCAAATATTATATTTTTGAGATAGCATGGCATAAATAATATCTTTTGATTGGTTTAATTAGCTAGGTTTCTAAGATTTTCATCATGATAATTATTAAAAATATGTTTTGATATGCACTTAGCATTACTTTCTACTTTAAACAATTTATTTACGCTCAAACATACAGAATAAATTAAAAGTATTAAAATGATATGATACGAATACGAATGAATATTTTGGTAAAAGTAGGCACATAATTGAAATCAATCAAACTCATATAAAAGCGAACAAAATATTTTTCACTTTTGCAAGTAAAGTTTGTAATTTTACTGTAAAAATATCCTTCTTATATTATTTTTTAATGTAAGATAAAAAAAGAAAAAAATAAAAATTCCTTTTTATATATCACAGTTCGCGAATCTTTTTGTTCCGTATCGAACGGCTCCTCCGGGGACCAAGCGCGAAGCGATGGATGCCACGTCACCACAATCAGCACACGTGGCGGTGCGTGGCTCCTTGGGAATGGTCCCCACCCACGACCCCCATGCCCTGTACACGTGTTCGACTACGGGGCTACGGTTCAAACGAGAAGAGTCAAGGTAACGTCCTCCGCGGCTTGTGCTTACGTGGCGGAACGTGATTAGTTGGGTTTCCGGGGCCTCCCCGCTACTTGCGATGTAAAATTCATGCACCCGGTTTACCCGTACATACATGCACCACACCAATAACGGTTTTTTTGTTTTTCCTTTTTTAAGAAAAACAGTTCTCAAGAATTAGAATTTAAATTTTTTGAACGCCTTCTCTAAAATTCAAAAAAATTAGACATTACAAAACCAAAGCTTATAAATATCTAAGTTTATGAATTGAATTTTGTTTTTTTTTTGTGTAGTAATAATTTTTATTACCGTCTATTATTAACATTGAATTTTCAGGAGTACCTAATATTTAGATAGTAAATTTTCAAACTAGCAATTTTTAATATTTATTTTTTTAACATATTATGCATAATACCTTTTTTAGAAAAATTAAAGTTGTCTGTAAATTTTTTGATTTCTAAGCTCTTCATTCAGAAACTGCCGACAAGCTAAATGCTCGAAACTCTAATTTTTTAAAATCTTGTAAGGTATTTTGAATCCCCAATAGCTAAATAAACCCTAATTTGGGGTAGCAAATCAAATATTCTAAACAAAGATTTTAGGATTACTAATAATCAATTGATAATCAATTGATACTCAATGTGGTGCATGAGTGGTATTGATGCACCTGGTGCAGGCAATAGTTTCCGGAGTGCTAATAACTCCGTGCCACAGGGATCGTTCGTGACGGGGAAAAGTAAATGCTTAAACACACCGACTTTTTAATGAACACCAACATGTGTTGGTTGTAATTTACACATCGGTCCCACCACATGGGGCATATTTTGCGTCAATTTTCGATTGAAATGCATGATTATCATTGCTAAACGTTTTCAAAAAATTTATTTTCAATTATATATATTATATTTTAAAAGAAATAATTAAATGTTGAATAAAAACATTAAAGATATCCTTTTCTAATAATTTAAATTTTTTGAAAAAAACGATTGTTTTATATAATTTCTTATAGTATCAGAGTGGGAGGTTTATTTTCGCTCGTCAAAAAAGTCTCGAGTCCATTCATGAATGGAAAAGAAGTGTCGAATATAAATATTAAAAACAACGTTTTCTAACCGTTTAAGTTTTTGAAGAAAACGACTCTTTCATGTAATTCCTTGCCAAATAATACCTACACTAAAAATTGTGAGTTTAATTTTATGTAGAAAATATGCAGTTATATTTTAATTCTGTTTTTGCTTAGTTTTCCTTCTTTGCTCTCCTACTAACTTTGCTCTGAAGCTATTCTGATCTTAAATTTCATTTCTTTTTAATTATTTAGTTTTATTACCTCACATATTTAATTAACTCTAGTTTATTTTTAGGCCTTAATTGATTTCTTCTTGTTGATCTAATTCTGCCGTTTTGAATCAAATTGATCTACGCGATTACGCGACGTGCCATTTTCGCTAATTGGCGTAGAAATTCTCATGGTTTGATACTCGATAAAGTGAAATGTTTCCGGCGAAAAAATAAAGAGTAAAAAAAGGGATAATTAAATTAAATAATAATTAGCATGAATTTAGAAAGGGACAGCACGCTTTCTTGGTGTTTTAATTAATCAGTTCATGGCCATCATCAGCATTCCATAAGCCAATGGCAAAAGTGGGAAAAGATTCAATGTCTTATTTATTGCTTCATTAATTAGTAACCCAATGATGTATATATAATTGGATCCTATAAGTTAACATTTTTTGGGAATAAAAAAAAAGGAAAAAGAAAAATAAATATGAAAAAAAAAAAACCCCCCAACTTTGTGAGAAAATAATTTGGTAATGAGGACAAAATGCACATTAGCTGGCATGAAAAGAGACTTAACCAAAAACATGACATAGTATTGCCATGTAGCTTTTTCTACGGTGTACCCCTTTCAAATGGGGTAGCAACAGTGAACATGTGCCATCACCTCGCCTAGTTCACTATTTGATACACTCTCATTTAATTTAATCTAAGAAGATCGAGAATATCTTTTTCACTACAAATAGAATTTTCTGTTAGACCGTAGATCTCAGAGCGCACGAATCAAAATCTATTTTCACATTGAGATGGATTTGAATTCGAGCCGTATAGTTCGGTTAGTAGAAGATCAACTAGTTGTTCTACACGGTATGGTAATGTCTTTGTTTCTAATAACTCTTATAAGCTACACAGCTGAGTATTTATGATCGAATATGAGTTAATTATATTTTGGACTCAGCCGAATTTGGTTTCAGATGAACGAATCAAATTGAATCTAAAAATCTAGATATACAGAGAAGTCGTACGTATAATTTAATAATACAACCAAACTTTTATATTTTAAACACAGAAAGATATCCAAACAAATTGGATCAAAAATTTGAAATAAAATATCCAACCAAAATTGTATATATCAAATCCAATTATTCTTTTCCCAAGCCATTAACTGTTAATTTATTAATTACTAGAAACAGTGTGGTAATAGGAAAAAAATAAAACAAAAGTGTAATTTATTTATTAATCGATATTAACAATAGTTTACGAAATTTCCAACTTGCCCCTTCGCGTACAACACACGACCACGCGCCTACACAAATGGTCAAACTAGTATTAATTTAATCCCTCAACTTTTAAGTAATTAAATAACATCTTTTTGTTTAATAAAAAAATGGACGATCCCTCCCCCCTTCCCAAGTCCCAACCATTCATCCTAGGAAAAATATCTGGTGCCCCACCCAAGGGCATTTTAGTCCTTTCACTTCAACAAGGATATATATCTATCTATAAATATATCTTGTTTTCGTAATATCGATGAAAAGTAGGGGCTTTTTCGTAAAGCGCCTCATGCTTGCGGCCGTTCTCTACTTTGAAAAGGAGGAGGGCGCTTTTGAAATATTGATAAAAAATGGGGTGGTTTTTGGGAATCCCCAAAATTCGGCTCCATACAAAAATGAAAAGCTACCATTCCAATTCTAACTCTATGACGTGGCCAAAATAAAGTGATGGGATAAAGAAAAATAAGTGGATTAAATAAAATAAATATTTTTTTTTTTACAAAAAATTAAAAATTTTGAGAAAATATTAAATTCTACAGTTGATGTGGGTAACTTTTAGATGGAAAGGTTTATTCCCACGCTCTTCACCACCAACAGCGAGTGGACGTTGTTACCTATCCCCATCCGCTGCTACAGGAGAGAGATGCTCCTCAAATATTCGACATAAATTCAAATTTAAGTTACAATTTTTTATATTATATATATGTAAAGTATGCCGTTTGTATTTTCAAAAGTACGGAGGTCTCCGCACTTAAAAATTATTTTCGATGATAGGATATTCGATTTGACGATCTGGTCTGTTAGGTATATAATCAATGCTATTAAAACTATCTAAAAATTAAATTTCATAATTTTTCGACATCATTTACCACGTGATCAAAAGACCTCAAAAATAATTATTTTAACGATCGATGTGATATGTTTTCAAGTTCAATAGTTTCTAACAATTCAAGTTACATGAAATTTTAATAGAAAATTTCTATTTAACATCAGTAGTGAGATCAATACTCATGATTTGAAATTTAAATTTTTTATCATTAATTTTATGAGATTTTTATTTCTAGTTATTCATTTTGAGGCTATTCGTTTATTAGACAAATGAAGTCAAAATATTATAAAGTTTAATTTATAAATAGTTCCAATATGATAAATTATGTCTAATGAAATCAATCACGGAATCTAATTTTTCATCATCGAAAATAATTTATAAGTACAGACACCTTCATACTTTCGAAATAATAGAAATTCAATTATATATATATATATGTAATGTATAATGATTTTGTGGGTATATGGTAAAAACAAAATCTATTAATTATGAACATTTTCTGTCGCATTTGCGTGTGCGTAATATTTTGGGACCGGTCGGAATCAACGAGAACATCACAAAAATCTTAACTCATTTGGTTGGCACACGCGCAATAAACGTTCTTTTGAACGAGTCGGAGTTAAAACTTCTACGTTAGCAATAGCAAGGAGAAACAATTACTATGTAAACATGCGTACTATGCATTATGAAGTTTAGTAATTAAGTCATCTTTATTAATATCGTGGCTTTTTGCAACTACATTAAATTAATATCAATACATAAACAGTATCCAAAGGCTATAATGTTACATACTGATATGGAGAAAATAAATTGAAGTGAAAGCTTTAGAAGCTATATATATAAAGGTTACGAAATTAGTAATAAAATAATAAATTCAATAAGTTATTATTAATCTAATTTAATCTAAGGGCACTACGAAAATCAACTTTTATTTAAATATCCTATCTTGGCTCTTATAGGAGCGTAGATAAGATATATATAGTATACTATATATATATAGTAATAAAGGCTCTATGCTAACGAATAGCATCGGAACGTTCGTGGGCTTCCAGCTTTTTTCAATGTGGCGACTCTTCAGAATCGTCAAATCTGCATCCCATTAAACTTGATTCGATATTTTGAAGTATCCTAGAAAATAAAATTATCGTAATTTTTTTGATATTTCTTATGCTTAGTAACGAAGGGCTAATAAATCAACGCTGAAAAATAATAATTCTACAAACAAGATACATATTACGTAAAATTTTAGAATTATTCAATAAGATATTTGATTTGTTTATATAGCATAAAAATTTCTATCAAAATTTCAACGTGATTGCATATTCTCTACAATTCCGTAAACGGTTGCAATTGCTCCTGGCGTACATTAAATATCTGATTTTGAGCTCCCATTCGATCAAGGGCAATTATATCAAAAATTCAATCAAAATTTATTTCTTAGTAACTTTCAAATACCTAAATCATGTCTTAAACTGAAGCCTATTGACAATTCGAATAAAGATCAAGCACAATCGAAAACGAGCTTGAACACGGAAGCTCCGTGCTTCCGATAGCACTAAGCTCTCACACTATATATATAACTATATATATTATATAGTTGAATACGAATATATACTATATATAATATATATATTATGAATTGAGCTCACTATGCTTTAAATACCAAGTTATATGTGCTTGTAAAATTTTAGCCGTGATAAGAGATATGGCGGTTCAGATGATTGGGCCCCCTAGGGTGAGTGGGTGTTTTGTCTAATAGTATAAATCTAATGTTTGAAAATGACCAGTAGACGTAGATCTTAACGTAAAAAACTACAAACACCAAAATGCTTGAATACTTTTACAAGCATCATACTGGACTTATACTATATAGATATACTATATATAGACTCCGTAATCGCTGTGTATGCTTATGCAAGACGGAGCGCTCGGTGGCTTGACCACTTTGTTTTTTGATGTTCAAGATTTCGACATCGATCGATGCTTCAGTGTAGAATTCGACTGCTAGAGTATTTGAAATATCTAGAAAGAAATTTGCGATTTTTCGATATATTTTGCCTAGTGACGAAGTGGCCAAATCACGGCTTAAAAAATAAAAATCTTACAAAATAATGATGATATAATGCATTAAAATTTTTAATCAATTATGATCTTGTTTTATAGGTATAAAAATTTTCTATCAAAATTTCATGTTTTTGATATCTAAGGCCGTAAACTTGCAACCGGCTACGCACGGCCATGTACAAATTATGAAGTTGATCAGCCCATTCGATCACGAGGCAAATGAAGTCGAAAATATCACAAAAATTTATTTCTAGGTACTTTCAAATACTCTAGATCAAGCTCTAATAGCCGGATCTGTCGATTCGAAAAGTCCGAACATCGAAAACAAACATAACAAGCAGCCGAGGCTCCGTCTTCCATAAGCATACCCAGCCTACTCTTCGTCTCTCTCTTATATATATATTATCTATCTATATATATATAATTACTAATGTATATAGTATATATATTATATGTATGATATATTGTGGTAATATTGAAAAAATCTATTATTATGTCAATCATTTTGTTCGATTGCGTGTTGTGGTATGTTTTGACCCGGAATTAACGAGAATCATGGCAAAAATCTTATAATCATTTGGTTTGCCAACGCGCCATATACAGTTTCTGTTTGACCGCAGTCGAGTTTAACTTCGACCGTTTAGCATAGCAGGATGAAAAAATTACTATTGTACATCGCGTACTATTCTTTATGGATATGTTTAGTAATTTAATATCTTTATTAATATACGGCTTTTGCATATCAAATTAATTAGTAATTACCATACTGTATCAAAGCCCTATTAGTTACAGCATTGGTGAGGAAGCATAATTGAGTGAATATTAGGGAAGCATTAATTATAAGGGTGTGGATTGAGTAATTAAGTAATTAATAAGGTAATGGATCGTTATTATAATTAAGTTAATCTAAGGGCCTTAGCAAAGTTAATGTTTAAATGACACTATCTTGGGTCTTTTAGGGAGCGTAGATGATATCATATATTATATATATATATTATATATTATATATATTATATATATATATATATATATATTATACTTATATATATTATATAGCAGTAAAGGCTAACTATGCCTATCGGAAAGCCACGGAACTTTTACGCTAGCTTCCAGCTTCGTTTCAATGTTGCGACCTTCGTAATCGTCGATGGCTCCATTAAAACTTGATTTAGGTATTTGAAGTACCTAGACAAAATAAATTTATGCAATTTTTTGATATTGATTCTGCTAGTGAACAAGGGCTCAATCAACGGCTATGAAAATAAAATCTTACACAACGTATAATTGACGTTAAAATTTTAGATCAAAGATATTGATCTTGTTATTATATAGCATAAGAGTTTTTTTATCAAAATTTCACGTAATTTGGATATTTTCAACACTGCTTACAATTGCAAATGGTCACTGCGACCATTAAAATTATTTGATTTGAGCCCCTTCGATCACTAGGCAATATGACTATCAAAAAATTATAATTTATTTTTTAGGTACTTCAAATATAGTAGATCAAGTTTAACTGAGCGATCGACAATTCGGAAAGTACGCACATCGAAACGAGGTTTGAAGCACAGGAAGGCTCGTGCTTCAGATAGCATATTAGCCTCAACATATATATATATTTATTTATATATATATATTATATATATATATAGATATGGGTGAGCTCCTATGCTTTTAAAGTACCAAGTTATTGGGAAATGCTTTGTAAATTTTTTAGCGTTGGATTAAGAGATATCGCGGTCAGGATGAATGTGGGCCTCCCTTAAGGCGTTGAGTGGGTGGTTGGTTGAATATATAATAATGTTGAAAATGATAGAGAGTAGATCTAGACGGTAAAAAATTACAAACACGCACAATTTCTATGTTTACAAGGCAATAGCTGGACTGCTATATATATATATATAATATATATAGTTCCGTCTGTATGTTATGGAAGCACGAGCGCTCCTGTGCTTCCACTTGTTGTTTTTGATTTCAGAGCTTTCGATCGACGATGGCGGCTCCTGTTAGGTAATGATCTGAGTATTTGAAGTATCTGTAGAAAATACATTTGCGATTTTTCCGATATCATTTGACTAGTGATCGAAGTGGCTCAAAACAACGGCTGAATAATAAAAATTCTACAATATGATGATAATAACATTAAAATTTTAGAATCAAAGTTATTGATCTTGTTTATATGTATAAAGAATTTTCTTCAAAATTTTCATGTGTTGGATTATTTCTTAACACCGTTAAACTTGCAACCGGCCTCCACCACGGCCATAAAAATTATGTATTTTGAGCCCCTTCGGATCAGAGGCAATGATATCGAAAATCAAAAATTTATTTTCTAGGTACTTCGAATACTCATGAGATCAACTCTATGAAGCCGATCGTCAATTCGAAATCCGAAACATCGAAAACAAAATAAAGCACGGAGGGCCTCGGCCTTCCTAAGCCATAACCAACACTTCTCGTCCTATCTCTCTCTCTTCTCTCTCTCTCTAATATATATATATATATATATATATATATATATATATATATCACCCTTCGAGTAAGTTCAAATATTAATAATCCTCTTTCACTTCCTCGTATTTTAATAAAGAACACACTAACGTTAGTGGGAAGTTGTGATGTAATTACATACATATATTTTATATCTTTGACGTGACAAAAATATTCTTAAACAATTAGGACTTCAAAATCACACTTTTAAACCACATAGTTTACTCACATAAAAAAAGTAGAAACTTTTGAAATCACATTAGCATGTATGCCATCTTAAATTATTACCGTGTAAAATATATAACATGCACAACTTACGCTTTAATAATTGTGTTGTAACTTAGTTGGGGGAAAGTGATCATGCATGTGCCCGGAACAGTAATAGGATTTAATGTTTGCTTGTATAGTTCTTAAAAATGTTTCCTTTCTCTCACAAGGACTCTCATATAAATACAAAGAAAAAGGACTACATTAACTAAGTTGCTTGGGAATTAATCTTTTCGCAACAATTGAAAGCATTATTTAAAACTCAAAAAAAAAAAAACAGTTCGTAATTCTTGCTCGTACCCTGATAATCTTATGTTGCATTGTGATATCCTCTAATATTATAGGATAAATATTAAATTTGAAGAAAAAACCTAATTAATTGATAACGAGCTATTTCTAAATAACTTGATGAAGTATCCAAACAATTATTCTACTCACAAAGTCAAATTCCATAATTCGTCACTTATAATTAATCCATTATTTTCACTAGACATTTTTTTTTTGCCCTAGCCTCCCAAACATAAGACATACATAGACCCAAAAAGAAAATGTATTTTTTTTTTTATGGATGAAAAAAAATTTTTTGAGAGAAAAATAACATGCTACTTGTCTTGTTCATATTTTATTAACAAATTATACTAGAAGTGTAAAATAATTAGATTTCAAAATTAGAATCTCGAGTATCAATTACAATCAAACTTTTAGCTCTTTTAGCCAATGTCACCGGATATGGTCCATAAAAAAAAAAAAAGAAGTAGGATTGATCTATCCAAGCAAATAAATTTTGTCAAAAAGTTGTTGTCTAATGTCGACGTACATTGATCTGAACAATCTACGAATTATTTCATATCTCTATGTAAATTCATTGCATGATAAGAATTTTTTTTTCTTCTGCTCTGAACCACATCCACTTGTACAGTTTATGTGAACTAGAATTTCNCACCCATTTATTCATTGTTGACCAAATTGCCCCCCCCCCCCTCTTCATGTAAATGTAAATGGCCATGACAAAAGCTTTTCTTTTTATATTCTTTTCATATCTCTATGTAAATTCATTGCATGATAAGAATTTTTTTTTCTTCTGCTCTGAACCACATCCACTTGTACAGTTTATGTGAACTAGAATTTCTGTTTCCATTTTTTACAATAAAAAAAAGGCAAAATAAAACATAAGAGAGAAAAGTTTGAATTATACACCACAAAGAGAAAAAGAAAAGAATATAAAAAGAAAAGCTTTTGTCATGGCCATTTACATTTACATGAAGAGGGGGGGGGGGGCAATTTGGTCAACAATGAATAAATGGGTGGCATTTCCGTAGTTTACTGGTAGAACAGGGTCAAATGCTATCTCTCCTCTATAATATCAGCAAAAGAAATAAAAGAGAAAGAGAGAGAGAGAGAGAGAGGTAGAGAGAGAAAATAGAAAAGCTAAATAGAGTAGGTGTTGGATAGGACAGCTCCCTGAAAAACCCTTCATTTCCTTTGGCCCCTTTCACCCTTCCCCTCTCTCTCTCTCTCTCTCTCTCTCTCTCTCATCAGTTGCTGTTAATGGGTACAGGCCTGCTTTTGGTGGAGAACCAGATGCCTTTGATTTGTGAGTGGGTGGTGTTTTCTTCCCTTCTGTTTCCTTCCATCTGTTACTGTGTCTCAAGAAAATAGAAGGGGAAAAAAAAAAAAAAAGGAGGAGGCTCTTTTCTTTTCTCATAAGTTCATCTTTATCTTTCTCCTCTCTTCTTCACCCTTCTAAAAAGCATGAAATAAACTCCCCCAAAAACCCACTCCTTATCATCTACCAGCATATATGCATGGTTCCTTCCCCTTGCCTGTTGGGATCCATGATGGGGTAAGGCTTGGAAGTTGAAGGTGTGATGTGATTATTTTTGTTATTATTATTTTCTTTTATCTGGGTTTTTCTTCTTCTTCTTCTTCTTCTTTTGTTCTTGCTTTTCTCAAATCTTTTCTTGCTTTTTCCATGGTTTATCTCTTTATGATTTTCCCTCCCCCCTTTTACTTTTTCTTTGAAAGGCAACTAAGTAGTAGCCATAAGATTATCCTGGGATTTTATTGTGAGAAACAGCATCTTCCATAGCTTCTACCTTTTCCTTGTTGGATCTTTCTTTTCTTTCTTTCTTTCTTCCTTTTTTTTTTTTGTGTTCTCTCTTTTTCTGTGTATGTGTGTGTAGATCTCTCTTTGCATATCCTTCAATATTCCCTCCCTTGATCATCTGCTTAAACACTGGATTTGTGGGCAGCTCCTTCTTCTGATTTGCTTGTGTGATTACTAAGTATACCTAGGCAAGAACTTGATCATCTGGGGCTCTATATTATGATCTCTATTACTGTTCCTCAATTTTCCCCTCTCATTTTTTTTTTTTTTTGCTTTTCCCCCTTTTGGTTTTTATGCCAAAATCTCATGAAATCAAAGCCTTAGTTGTTAAGTATTCATGTGATTCTTTATCCTCCCTTTCCTTCTCACTGCTTTGTGGCTTCTCCATCATCTTCCTTAGGAACTCCTCCTGCTATTTCTACCTCTCTATTTCCTAATAAGAAATTACTCATGGGTTTTGCTTGTCCAATGGGTTGTGCTCTCTTGCTCTCCCACAACCTTCCTAAATTTCCTCCCTATTATGCTTTTGCTTGTTTCTTCTGCTCTCATGGAATGATATTTCATGTATTGGGTACACACAAATTAAGCTTTTGTGTTAATCCTCCTCTCCACCTCTTCCTTTTCTCTTTGTGATCAAGGTTTAGTAGAGATCTCTCTCTCTCTCTCTCTTCCTTTGCCCACATAAAATGACACTTCTGGAAGTTTCTACACAGCTGACCTTTGATCTTCTCCCTAATATTTTGGGAACCCATGATTCCCTTTTAAGTTCCATGAAGCCTGATCCAAAATCCATATCACTCAATCCCTCAGAAATAAATCCAATCCTCCAAGCCTACATGTAATAATGTTCTAGATTAATCCTCCATCATATATTTTGGTTTTTTTTTTTTTTTTTTTTTGAAAGATTACTTAAATTTTTTCCTTCCACCTTGCAGGGGTCTAATCAGGTGAGGAGGGCAAAAAAGAAGAGGCAGTAGTGGTGGTTATTTTCTCTCTCTCTCTGTCTCTCTCTCTCTCTATCTCTCTTTCTCTCTCCTTGGTGAGGTGGTGGTGCTTTCTTTGTCACCTTGACTTGGTTCTTTGGGATATTAAGTCCTTTGTTATGCTGGAGATTAAGCATCAGATTAGGCCCAGCTGCAGTAAAGCTCTTGGGCTAGTACTATTTCTGAAGGATCTGGAAAAAATAGAGAAGACCCTCCTCAGATGTTATCCAGTGAAAACCCTTCAGAGCCTTCATGTTCCTCTAATCCTTCACCACCACTGAGATCTGATGATAAAGCCTCTGAAAAGCTTGGGTTCCAAGAGCCTGACCCAGTAGAGTCTGAGGACACACCTACTCCCAATTTCTGCATAAGGTAAACTCTTCTCCTTTTGGGCTGTGCCCTCCTTGTGTTGTTTACTGCTTTTGTTGGTGAGATTTTTGGTACTATCACTGATAATAGAAGTTGGGTTGTTTTGCTTGTGCCCTCGGGAACTTCTTCCCATATTTGTGTTTTACCTCTTCCATGGCCAGATCTGTTGATGACTCAGATCCGTTTCCATGGATTATGTTTTAAATTGATCCTATTTTAAGCTCTCATGTAAAGCTAATCACAATGATCCGTGATTAAAAGGTTTCCATTTTTGATTAACATTCTCCGCGATCCCGTGCAGTTTTTTGTGTTAATTAATCACTCTCTTACATAAGACTGACATATGATATAGTTTGAGCTCCTTCATTTCTGAAGCTCAGATGCCAACGGTTGGCAACGTTAATAGCTCTGTTAGTGTTTCCTTGTACTGGATTATATATATATATAGTATGCGATTTCCATCTTACGCTTAATCCGATAGATCTGCTTGTTTTGATTCCAGGGATTATGTTTTCACATCAAGGAGCAAAGGCGTCGCGACGAGTTGGCCGTTTGGTTCGCGAGTATTGCAACTTTTTGTGAAGAATGGTGTCGAAGATCTACTCCCACCTTTCGAACCTCCCCGTCTGGTGAGAGCCCGTTCTTCCGCGAAAGCATTTGAACCCCACAAACCGGTCATTTGTTCAGAAGCTGCACAAATCTCAGCCCATTTAGAGTCGGTTGAGCCGAAAGATGGCGACCCGGGAGACGGAGAGCGCATATCAGGCTCGCCGATAAATGGACTGACTGAGGAGCGTCCAGATCATGCTCAAAACCGTCTGCCTGAAGATAACCAAGTTGGCAGTTTTGAGGAAATTACTGATCAAGAAAACGAGATATTGCCTGCAGTGACGAGTGATGATCAAGCTGGGAGAGTTCAAAGTAAGATTAGAAAGCCTGTAAATGAGATAGAGGTTTCCGAACCTGTTGCGCCGCCCAAGAAGCTTCAAACTCCGCCCGAGATTTCGGAAAAGAAGTGCAAATTAGTAGTCAAATTGGGTTCGAGTTCAGATACCGGCCGAGCAGAAGACTTGGTTTCTAACTCCAGCACGGTTTCTGACCCGATGGCTTCGAAGGTTTGCCCTGTTTGCAAAGTGTTTTCCTCCACGTCAAACACCACTTTGAATGCTCACATAGACCAATGCCTCTCTATGGAGTCGAACACCAAGGAAGTAGAAACAAAACTCTTGAAGCCGAGAGTTAAACCGAGGAAGAAGAGATTGATGGTAGATGTTTATGCCACGGCGGCCCATTGCACTCTCGAGGACCTCGATAAGAGGAACGGGACCAATTGGGCTGCCGAATTGGCTTTGCTCGCCGCAAGTAGCGATTTACGGGTGGAAAGCCAAAAACCAGACCTGACGCCGGCCGAGTCTCGAAATGTTGAAAGTGAAGGAGCAGTTTACGTCGACTCGAATGGCATAAAGCTTCGGATTTTGTCTAAGTTTAATGACGCACCGCCTGTGATTTCGAGCGAGGAATCCAGACCGGGGCAGGTTGAAATGGAGAAGGCAAGCAAGAGTGTGTTGATCAGCAAGGAAAAGCACTTTGGAGCCAAGTACTTAAAGGCGAAGAAGCTGAAGGTGAAAGGGAAGAAATTTAAATTTACCTCACTCAAGCTTTCAAAAGCCCGGGTAAGTCATCTTGATTTTTCCTACAGATCTTTTGTTATAGTTGAAATTTTCCCAAGATTGTTGGAAGTGTTCTCCGTGCACTGTCTCATCATTTCCCATGGAGTTCAATGGGCTCTTCTTTTTCTTTTTCTTTTTTTTTCTATTTTCTATTTTCTTTTTTGGGAAAGTTTGGATTATTTTCATTTAGTTAGTTTTATGGCAACCATGATTTTCTGCAGCTCTTCATACCTGTAAAATTGTTTCTTATGTTTTTTTTCTCCCCAATATAGTACGACAGACGGAGTATGCTGTGTGCACTTAACTTTTTGCATTTTATGTAACATGGATTCCTAATTTTCTTAATTTTATGCTTGATCTCTACTATCCAAAGTAGTTTTGAACTACCCAACTTGCATAACACCTAGATCTATCCATCAAACTTACTTTCCATGTTGCGTAATTTCTTCTAGGACTAACTAAGATATTTGTCCTTTTTGCAATCTATAATGATTTTGATCGCCCTAACTAAATGCTATCTATATATTCTGTGAAAGATACAGTGTCCAGATTGAAGTTGATTACTTTTCACTTTTGTCTTATTTGATACATTAAATTGGTTACCAGATTCAAGCAAAACCAGACGGAGACGGTCTTGTAGATGCTCATCAGAAGGAAAAATCATTATCAGATTTGCCAAAAGTTACAGGTAAATCCATGAGTTGTGGACCTGCGACTCTAAGGCAGTGGGTGTGTTCCAAAAGGTCGGGTCTTCCAAAAAAGCCGAACAACAAAGACGCCCGTAAATCCTCGGAGGATTCAGCACATGTTACAAGGAAGTTGGCCGTAAGCAACCATATAGAGTCAGCTGACTCTCATATTGATAAAGGCCACAATACGAAATTTTGTGGGTCATCTGAGATAACACCCACTCCTCCACATGATGCTTCTCCGAGGGAAGTGTCCCCAGAACCACCCGTCTCTATCCCCAAGTGGTCATCCAAAGCTGCTGCTTTATCCAGTGGTCTACGGTTCAAGCTATCTAGATCGCCGGGAGCTTCTGCTTCTTTGCCAAGTAAAAAGACGGAGCATATTGGCATCAGAGATGTTCAAAAGTCCCATAAATCTTCTGTGGAGAAGAATTTCCTAAATAGGAGTACATCGTTCTCAGTGGAAGCACAGAAGGGCGATCTGAGCGATTCACCGAGTACATTTAGAAAGTTCCGTAAGCAAAGAACGGTATTGAGGACTGGTAAACGGAAAACAGAAATTTCATCTGATGGAACTGAAAATACATGCAAAAAACCTAGGGCCCATCAATCTGACGCCTTGGAGAGTGAGATGCTGGCTTATGAACAAAGAGAAGATCAAAACAATGAGGTGAACCCAGGATTGGAGGCTGGATGCCGTGATGCTGAAGCTGAAATGCAAGTCGAGGCTCCGGTCTCTAAAGATGATGTGAGTGATTCTTCCGCAGAAAAGATTATCGTCAATGATCCTCTGATTACTGAATCCGTAAACTTGGAGACCCTAGAATCAAATTTGAATGGTGCGTCGGATGTTTGCCAATCGGTGGAAGTTCAACTTCCTTCTCTCTCAGTAAGTGAGGCTCATCGGGAAACAATTGTGCGAGGATCTTCTGATAAAGTTATCCCTGAAGAGACCCATGTGTACAAGGACTTGGAATTGGGAGCTGAGGAGGAATCTTGTGCTTCTTTGACTAGTCATGGTAATATGAGTCTTGAAACACCGCAAGATAGTAATTCGTCTATAACCTCGAATAGAGAAGCCTCTAATCAAGACCACAGTTTGGCTGTAGATGGAGAGCCCGCAGAATCTCCTGTTTCGACCGCTTCGACTCTCTCTCTTCACTCATCAAAGGACAGTAAATTCAAGGAGTTGGAATCCAACCCATTTACAAAATCAGCTGGCATCCAAGATAACGCGGGTTTAACACTGCCGTCAGGTGAAACCGTGAGAGTAACCGAAGGAACTGTGGAGAGAATAATCAATCAGGAAGCTAAAGCAGTTCTCCCTTCGAAGGAGCATGAGCAATCTTCTATTGAAAAGCCCTGTTGCTGCTCTTGTGGAGAAAGCCTTTTCAAAGAATCTCATACTCTCAGACAAAGTCCTGCCGCACTCGGAACAACATTGACTTCTAAAGGGAAGCAGGTTCCCAGATTATATATTGGTCCGAGAAGCTCGTCTTCCTTTAGTTCTTACCAAAGTTTGAGAAGCAGCAATACATTGGCTAACTTGAGCTTCAACTCGGCTAATCAGTCTGTTTCTGCAAAGGGTTCATCCGAGTCAGCTCTAAATGTCTCAGCTTGCATCGAAGCTAGTTCGAACAGTCCATCGTGTCAAACTCAACTCCCATCGCCTTCAAATCCTATACTTAGATTGATGGGCAAGAACTTGCTGGTGGTGAATAAGGATGAAACTCTTCAACCTCAAACTCCAAATTCAGAGTTTCTCTACAATATGAATTATATGTCTCCTCTCGGTTTTGCACCCTCGGTCGGTTCATTGAAGTCGGAAAATTTCCAGTATTATAACATGGGTGGATCAGCAGTTTCGAGCCAGGCTCCACTAATGTCTGCTTGGGCTCAATCTCAGAACAATTTTCTGGCTCAACCTTATCGCAATTCTCTACAGAAGCCGTATGAGGAGCTCAGAGCACCCTCTCGAGTTCCGTCCACGATGCAAGAAGTGATAGTGATAGACGACCCTCCTGAAGCTGCAGAAAGGCCCAAAGGTAGTTTCGTTATGACTCAAACTGCTTCGCCGCAAGCAGCTTTTTCGGCAGCCAATCCTGTGCTGGCAAGATCATTCCCTGTCTTTCCGAACCAGAATCAGTTTGTGTTCAGGGACGCATCAGGTGCGCCGAGACCCCTGCTGCCGAATTTCTACCCGAGGGTGAGTTCAAGTTTGGTGATGCCAGGGAGCACTTCTGAGGGCCAAAGTGCTTTCGTGCCGACCCCTTTTATGTTCCAGCCTCCGACAGGTCACCCGAGCCCATCGATTTATTACTCACAGACCTTACATTAACCAGAAAGTTGTATTCAGGTTACAGCCACCTACACAAACTAAGCCAGCCTTCGATCTCGCCGCCGCCGAATGTTCAGAAGCCAAAGGGGCTCCAACGGCCTTTCGAGCTATACGAAGCTGCTGAGTATCTAACTGTTCGAGTTTTTGAAATAGGTTGCTTATTTATTTTGTTCTTGCAGAAAATGCCTTGTTGGCTTTCCATAGAAAAAAAAAAAAAAAAAAGAACCCCTCGTGCAAAAGTTTAATAGTAGCTTTTCTCACAGTATGTCAATGTAAAATTAAATAATCTGTGAATCGAACTCTTTCCGCCAAATTGACAATAAGTTTCGTCCTGGCAACTTGTTTTTGGGCGCTTGCATTGCTTGATGATGATGGACAAATTGAAGTGTCCAGCATTTTTCTTACAAAATGATCACTTGGTTTTTCTTATGTTGTAGCATCATTCAAGTGTTTTAGAATGGCAGTTAATTGTAAAGAAGATGCATATTCTCAAGCTTGTTTTCTTTCATATTTTACAGTCCTGTCCCATTGTATAAATTTAATTTAACACCATTACTCCTAGCTAGTGAATGGCAGTTATAAAACTAACTAGTCTCGACCACATATTGTATAAATTTTAACACCATTACTCCTAGTGAAAGCGCAGATCGAGTTCAACAACTCAACCGGGAAATAGTTTTTTTTTTTTTTTTTGAGAGAGAGAGAGAGAGAGAGAGAGTTAAGGCCTGGCCCTTGAAAATTTGTACAAATGAAATTACTGTGAATTTTGACCCTTTTGTACGAGTAATTATGACAATGAACGACCCATCATGCGTACTAAAATATCCAAAGTGAATCCACCAAAATCCATCCACTAATAACAAGATTGGAAATAGAAATATAAAGGGTCTCCATTATTGTTTTCTTTCCCTGAGACGCGTCACATGAAATATAGCCGTTGCATCCGTACGCATCGTGCCCATGCCGTTTCTTTTGCAAGTGTAAGTGTACGCGGGTCCAGCGTGGATCAGTGGCCACTGTTTGTTGGTACCGAGTGTTGTGTCACGGTTGCACCGAACATGGTAGAGAGAGAAGGGACTTTTTCATGAACAGGTCACAGTAGTAGTGGAGAGAGAGAGAGAGAGAGAGAGAGAGAGGTGCCATGTATCATATCATATTCCTTTAGTACTCGCATTGGGACTTGCATGTTACTTTTCCTACACTTTCTTTCTCTCTCTAAATTTTTCCAAACCATGTACATAAATAAATATTGGATATATATATGCACAGTGGGCCCACGTTACTGTGAGAAAAGAAGGGTCTAATTGGGTCTGAATATATTTGACGTGAGTCTGTGTGAGAGAATATTTTTTATTTTATTATATACATATGGCATTCGAAATCAATTCCGTGCGTAGAGTTTATTACGGGCAGAAGTAATTTTCTTCTGAATTTTAATAACAATAATAATAATTGTAATTCGTAAGCTCTAATTGATTATTTTAAAAAATATGCTGATAGAAAGGACGCACGTATCGTACATAAGGATTCAATCACAATGCTCGTAGATTTCGAACTGACTCAACTCAATCGGACATTGAGTCTATTGCTGAGACTTTGATTGTTAGGTCTTTTGTGATCCACACTCTCACCTTTACTTATATTTTGAATCTATTGTCACGGATTAGAAATTTAGAACTATCTTAGCTTAACTGATAAACAACCAACAATAACATGTTCATCATTGTTGTGAACTAATTTTGTTAAAGTTAAGGGTGAAATTACTGTAGAAAAAAAACAATTCCGTATGTATGCTAAATGCGCGGTGGTGATGAGGATGGGCCTAGGGGAACGTGAGTTGCGGGGAGAAAGCGAGACAAAACCCATTAACGAGGTGGTCAGGTCTGGGGGACACGTGGACCAATAGGCAACCGTACGGTTCGAAACGTTGAGGTTCGTGCCCCCGCCACGCGGAACGGTCTCCACGGCCGAAAAATTATAGAAATGCTGCGGATGTATTGATTACGCAGTATCTCCCACCAATTAAATTTATTTTTTAAAATTAATTCATCATTGTAAAAAAAAAATTTTAACATTTTTTTTAAAAAAAAAATGATTGACTTATTATTATCATCGGTGCGGTTGCTAGTGTGATACAGTAGACTTCTTTTCTCTCTTATATCTCTTTTCTTCTCCGTTCTTTTTTTGGTTGGATCGGATTTAAATTTGAATTCCTGTAGCTTTTTTCTATCACGTGCGATTCGGTTTCAAGTACTGTGTATTAATGGCTCGCCTTTTTCCATATATTGTTAACAGCCCCGTTTATTTCAGTTTGAGTAAAAATGTTATTGGAGTAAAGACACAGAAAAACCTTATTTCAATGAAAAGGATATGAAAAGCTGAAATGCAAATAGAAGAAGAGAAAAGAAGAGTCAAATCGAATTTGGCCCGGCCCATCTCAACTCGAATCACTTCTAAGTAAGCAAGTCAAATGACTTTTTGTATGTAAAATAAAATAACAATTTACAATAAGCACGCACAAAAAAAAAAAAAGAAAAAAAAAAAAAAAAAAAAAACTATAAGAGAGAGGAATTGGGCTCGTTTTTCTCACAAACTGAAATTATAGTTCAAATTGAAACACAAATTGGGCCTTAACAGGCTAGGCCAACTCCTTATAAGGCACTAATAAAACGATGATGGGCCTGGACTTTTATTTATAATTGTTTGAGTGTTGTATACTTTTCCGCAATTTGAGGGGAGCAATGTGAAAATCTCAATATTTGTGGATGGTTTCTGTAATTTAGATTGTTAATTTTGGCACAGTGAGCTTCACCTATAGCCCTCTCAAATAGTTAAAAGAGAACTGTAAATTAGTAAATCACCACCCAACTTAAGAGACATAAGATCAAACATAAAAAAATAAAAAACAAAAAATAGGCCAATATAATTCATAACAATTACTGCCCCAAGTTGCTACTCAGTTCCACCCAAGTATAATTACAGAAGCAATAATAGCTAAGAGGGATATCAATGAGCAAGATTGAAATGAGATAACTCATTGAACCCAACAAACAAGATACATATAAAGTGACAAAAAAAAGAAAAAAAAAGAAAAAAGAAAAAAGAAAAAAGAAGAAGAAGCATAGGAGCTTTTTCTTTTTCTATATCTTACTCCTATACCTCACCAACTTAGCTAGTGTTTCTTGAGCAGCCAAAGTTTGTGCATGGCCATGGCCAAGCATCACTGTCCTAATACTAATGCATGTCCTGCACAGCTCCTCGCCGCTGTCGAAAAGCCCTCCTCGCAGAAGCAGTTTCGCCCTCGTCTCGAGCAACGCCGCCTTCAGTAAAGTCACTTCCTGCCACAAATACTCATCCACTCTTTGACTGCATTGAGGCTTCTTGTCCTTCTTCCAACATAGTGATCTATTTTTCGGATCCTGAATTTGCGACACGAACGACTTCTCAACCTCTTCTAGAATATTCGTGCACACTTTCAGGAGCTCGAGAGCTGAACTGCACCTTGAGAAGGTCGCGAATGACCGGACCGCGAGGGGGAGCGCCACCTTCTTGATGAAAAGGACCATTTCTACGGGCTTAAGCTGAACGAGAGGGGGCTCGGATTTGAACCCGAATACGAGAAAAGCAGAAGCCCATAAGTGGTCCGAGTACAATGCAGCATTGCCCAACTTGGTCACTCCGTGCACCGCTGACATGGCAGCCGAAGGCCCGCCTCGCCTTCTGCCGAACATTTGTGCGATCGGGTGAATTTGAATCCAAAAACCCGACTGGCGGTTCGCTCTTTTAGCCAACCCTAGCTTAACCAGCAACAGAGCGGATTCGAATTCATTTTTGCGAGATTGTGGGTCCAAACAACCAAAACAAAGAGACATGGAAAGAGATTTTCCCAACTGGTGGAAACCGCTTCCCTTTGCGGAAAGCTTATTAGTTGCAGCAGCTAGTAGAGTCGACGAAATAGGAGCAGGAGCAAGCCAGGAACCTACGAGAACCATTTGTGACGAAAGGCTCCTTCCTTTAGCTCGATCCATTAAGGCGAAGCAGAAAACCATTACTTTCATCAAGAAAGAATTGTTCCTCCAGAAGCCGTCATCAGTAACACCTAAAGAGAAGGCATTATCATTGAAGGAAATCCTCTCGATGGCCTCAAAAAGTGCCGAAGGAGATATTGATAGTTCCGATAGCAAGGACCCAATAGCCCACAACCCGAAGCTCAATCTTCCCAATCTCTCATCAAGCTTACGAAGAACTTCGATTTCCTCCGCAGGGTAGTCCTTCTTCCTCCTCCCTTTGATCAAAACCAACGCATCGGATAAGGATAAAGGTGGGAGCTGCATGGGATCGACGCTCATCACTTTCGACAGATTAGTAGTAACAATTACATGGGTAGCTCCGGTATTTCTCGGTATCAGATCATGAAGATCTTTGCCTTCCCACCAATCTTTCTCACTCTCGAGATTATCAATCACGAGCAAGTAAGGTACATCTCTAAATAGCTCGCGCCTCACTCTCTGAAAAGCATCGAGCTCCTGTTCTTCAAAGCTTTTTATCCTCCCTCTCTCCTTCTCTCCTTCGGCACTAACGTCCAAGCCCAAATTGATCGACAAATTCAATACATTCTGCCTCAAATACCTTGCTTCTCCGCCCACCCACAAAACCACCTTGTACCTCTGGGAGTATCTGTAAGCAAACTCTAACGCCAGCTCGGTCTTTCCGATACCTGAAGCCCCATTTATGCAGAAAACACTGCAACTACTATTACCACCACAGCCTTTGTTTCCTCCGCTCCTCGATTTCCTGCTCTTTGATCTCTGCTTCTGAAGGCCTCTTCCTTTACTCGTTATTTCAAACACCGGCTCAATCCAAGCTTCTAAAGTAGGCTCCTTGCACTTTTTCATCTCCAAACTGATGAATCTACTATTGGTTCTAATCGTATCGCTCTCTTCATCAGCAAATCCGTCCGACAACCCACTCGATCCGCCATTAATCACCACTGGCTTCGGGCACTCTATATCAATAAAATCACAGCACCCAAAGAAAGCAGTTTCGATTTCCATTATCTCCTTTTCCCTACCGACAAAATGCCGATTTCGGGGAAATGGCAACTCCTCGGGACCTTCTTTCTCCTTCTCCGTAATACTCTTCCTTCCAAGTCTCGATCTTAAGATTGCGACAGCCTTTAACACACAACTTCTCCAGTTGGTATCATTTGTTTCGAGCTTGTACTCGCTACACTTAACTAGCCCTTCAAAGGCCTCTTTACATTCCTTATCTTCCTCCTTACCATCTAAAAGGCTGGTAATCTCTGCTAGCTCGGTATCAAACAATAGAGGAACCAGATTCTTCTTCTGAGAAAAGAACTTGATTTCCTCCAAACTAAAAGGATTCAAAAAGCTCGAAGGAGTAACAACTACGACACCGACAGCGGCAGAGCAAATGATACGGTCGGCAATCTCGTGGCTTTGGGAGTCGGAATACTTAGCTCGATCGGCGACGAAAGAAGCTATTCCTTGGAGCTCAAGCTCAGACTTGAGCCATTTACAGAATCTGCTTAGATTGAGGTTCTGGCCATGGAAACCGATATAAACATCGCAGCTTCGGAGTTTTGCGTTGGAAGAAGGGGAGGCTGAGCCTTTAGTGAAGGAGATTCGAGGGGCAGGGAAGGAGAAGGAGATTCTCGGCGGAGCCGCGGCATCGGAAAATTTGGGCTTTTGGCCTGTTGGTTCAATCGAAAAATCGGATCTTTCGGATGGGGGAGTGTAGGAAGTGCTTGGAATGTCATCAGAGTGAGAGGAGTATGAGATTGGTGAAGGGATTGCATTTGTGGGCTGTGAGGTGGTGGTGGTGGTGGTGGTGGTGGTGATGGTGCTATTTGGTAGAGGGGGTTCCAAGGCTCTTGGGGAAATGTAAGGAGATTGCAAAGCTGATACAAAAGCTGAGGAAGGAGGAGAAGGAGAGTTCAAATGTGGGGAGATGGAAATGGAAGGAGAGATTGGGTTGGATGTCTCTCCAGTTTCTAGCAATGGTGATCCTGCTATCCTGATGGTCAATGCCTTTGTGTTGATTTCATTGGTGCGAGGAACATTTTCAGGAGCTTCTTGGGTGGAAGTTTCATCCATGAAGATGGATAGAATGTTGAAGATAGGTGAAAACTTGTAAGAATGTTAGTACTGCTCAAAAGCATATGGATGTTTTGAGAAAATTTGTTATCTCAAGCAACAAGCCCTTTAGATGGATTTGACCTTTTGAGATGGAGAGAGAGTGGGAGAGGAAGGACTTACATAAGAGTCATTACAACATCATCCAAATAAGATTCATGCAGGAGACATGTAACCTTGGATTGCATCTCCTTTGCTCATAGCCTCCTCCTCCTGTCACAACACATGTAAAGATCCAAGCTTTGTCTCCAGAAAAAATGGGGGTTAAAGGAGGAGGCCCCATATACAAAATCAAACTGGAAAGTACGACTCCAAGAGTTTAATGCCTATTGAGAAGAATGAAAGACATGATAGAAGGAAAACAAAAAGGTGAGGTAAAAAGAGAAAGGAAAATCAGGCAAATTTGAACATAAAAGAGACCATGTGCTTAAGGTGGTGCATCAACCAATGGCCCAAAGAACCACACACAGCTTCCTATGGTAAACAAGATTATGAACTACCCATTTACAGAAGAGCCCAAAAGCAGAAACACACCAAAGCTCAAAAAGTAGCACACATTTTCCAAAGATCAAATTCCCCTTTAAGCAGGGGGTCAAAGCAAATAAAAGTGAAAGCTGGGGGGGGGTTGCTGTTGAATTGGCATGTTAAGTTGGGGAGCAAGAAGAGACTGCCAAGTTTGTTAATCTCAAGGGAGAGGGAATCTATCAATCTTAATACATGGGATGTGATCTGTAAATGACATGGGATTATACTAATCATATATGGTTACAATATTTTAAATGAGGAGTGAAGAGAGAGAAAGAGAGGGGGGGGGTTGAATGGGGCCAAAGAATAATGATATCTTGACTGGCTTTGGCTTTGTTATGTGTGTTGTGGTGGCATTAATTTACTATGTTCCAAGCTGTGGCTTCACAAGAAGTAAAGGAGGGGGAGAGAGAGGCAACATCTGAAAGAAATAAAAAGGGGCATTGGGAGGAGAACCAAGAGGAGGGTTGCAGATCTTGTTGGTTAGGGGGAGGCTTCAGAGGGCCAGAAGAAGACAAGCAATAATATTGCTGAGGGTGGGGGGAGGAGCCACTGCACACACATTGTACTCATCAGGCACAGTAAGAAGGGTTTGCACTGGAATTTGGAGCCAAAGACCAGTCCAACTACAACATCAAAGGAGGGAAGGCCCCAGCATTCAAATTCACAATCACACACCATACCCCTCTCTCTCTCTCTCCCTCTGTATCTCTCTCGCTCTTATTGCTTGGACCTAATCCAGCACGTAAGCCATAGACTAACTAGTGAATCTGCATTCTATTCTGTCTCTAACAAAAATCCTCATCACCAATGAGTTATAGCATTTTCTTCTATCGAATATGAACAATCAAAACATGTATTTCGACTACCAGTTTAGTTTCACACTCCTAGTATTCGTTTAATTTTCTCGCAATCATCTCAAGTTTTTCATATGTAGCTCCTTATGGCCAAATTTGTCCACATGTGAGGTAAAAACAATATTTCTAACAACTAGAGAATAACAAATTGGTTCTAAATCTAAATTTGCTACTTAAAAGTGGTTGGATTGAAAAGGGAATAAATAACAAAGCACTTGCAGTCCACAGCTGACACCACAGACCAGGTTTATCTCTCTCTCTCTCTCTCTCTCTCTCTCTCTCTCTCTCTCTCTCTCCTGATCATACTGTAGCAGACATGGCTGCTGGCAGATGGATGGGCCAGCTATGCGGATTCTCTCACTTTCTGGGGTGGCAGCTGATTCATGTGTTGACCGAAATCAAATGCTGCAGAGCCCATTCACTGCCTCCAGTACCCAAATAAGATTTGATTTTCAGATTTCTTGGTAATCTAATTAGGATTAAATTGGATTATTTGGTGAAACCTTATTAGCGTTTTTTAACATAAGATTAGCAGTTCATTTATCTCCATCAGTCTCCCCTTGTCTCAAGCAAAACGTACATAAAAGACAGTTTGGACCTTTTATCCATGCTTGCATGATTTCAAAGAAAACGACCTAGACCATCCAATGATGCTATGACAAGATGAAAAATATCGTTTAATCATTCAAGGAAACATCTTCCAACACCATGCCATGCTTCCCTTGTTTTTTAAAGAAACATTACACGATGCCTTGCTCATTAAGGCCCATTTATTTAACATAAAAATACAATACTTGAATCCTTTTTAAGCTTAAGAGAGAGAGAGAAAGAGATAGCCATAAGATCATAAACCAAATCAATAAGACAAATTAAACCAAACCGAGTCCAAACTTGGACCGAGGCGATCAAGTTTGGATACAAATGGATAAAACACATTAAACCAGAAATGGAAGACCAAATATTGATCATATACTTCTATGACCCAGGCCCAATTATTTGAGTCGGAATTGGATGGGTTCATTCTACTTCGGAAGCTCGCAAAGTTGTACATCAACTTCCCAATCCAGCAAGATGGGGCCTCATCCTTTTTCATATGATCATGACGTAGCAAAGAAACCCTTTTTCATGCCATGAAAGGTCCAATCACAATATTGCACATTCGCATGTGACAGCCCTTTGGTATAGGTCAGCTATAATGCATCCATCCCACTCAAGTATAAATGAGTGAAAGTTCATATGGAATGATACTGATAAAAGAAGGGGTGGGTCTGATATAGAAAAATCCCTGCTGCTTGCTAAGTAATATTAATGTTGCTGTTCGTTGTTCACGTAGATAGCAAATGTATAGCTGCCTTTTTTTTCTTCATTGGTAAACACTGTTCCGTGATTTCCATCCATCAAAGAAACCTATCATTTGTCAATGCAATAACAGTTTTAATTACCAACTATCCCTAAAGCAAGTGACAAAAGACTTGGTGGCTGGTACCCGAGACCCAAGTTCGAATCCTAGTCGATTCACATTTCTAGCTAAGTTTATTTCTAAATGAAATAAACGAAGCGGGTAGCGTGCTACCTATCTTTCAAAAAAAAAAAAAAACAGTTTTAATTTCTAGTACTCAATGCTCCTACAATCCTACTTAATTCTTCTGTGTTCAACCAAAGCCCCAAATATAGTAATTAGTACGAAAGACCAAATGACTTGGAAGTTTGAGACTAAATATAGTTTATACATCACAAGTTATTTCAATAGCATCAAATGACTTGCAAAGGTGGTTTTTTTTTTTTTTTTTTTTTTTTTTTTTTTTTTTTTTTTTTTTTTTTACAATGAATATACTCATGCTTTTNTTTTTTTTTTTTTTTTGAGAAAGGTAGCATGCTACCCGCTTCGCTTATTTCATATAGAAATAAACTTAGCTAGAAATGTGAATCAACTAGGATTCGAACTTGGGTCTCGGGTACCAACCACCAAACCCTTTTGCCACTTGCGCTAGGGACGGTCGGTGAAAAGTTGGTATTGCATACAAGGTTTCTTATGACATTAATGTACAAGAAGGAAAACACAATAGAAGATGCGAATAATGCTGGGGGACCAGAGAGAGAGAGAGACTAAATATATGCAGTTAACTCGTAAAGATTACGCTTTTCAAGACGACAAATAAGGAAGTAACGTGTAGCACCATTTGTTAATGCAATAATATAAGATTAGAACATGAGAAACTGTAAAACGGTAATAGGCTGATCCTACACTTGAGAAACTGTAAAATGGTAATCGGCTGATCCTACACTAGAGAAACTGTAAAACGGTAATCGGCTGATCCTACACTTGAGAAACTGTAAAACGGTAATCAGCGGGTCCTAAACTAAGTAAAACTAGAACTGATTTTAATGTCCCCATTTCCTGCAACACAAACTCAAGGCTCAAGCACCTCTAGAGGATTTTGATAATTTGGCAAGAAAGGATAAAGTGTCCTTTGTAATGAGCACACAACGTACGAGAAAAATTAGCCAAACATTAGAACATAGAGCTAGGAAATTTCAGTAAACATACACACTTACACGAACTATAGGGCATTTTAATATACATACATGACCAACTTTAAATACTATTAATTTTACTACCTAACCTTAAAATATTTTCTAAAATAAGTTTAAAATATCCCATCAAAGAGATTATGTCAACTGAAAAAGATAAGACAGAAAAATTGAACTTTCCAAGTACCAATTTCAAAAGTCATATTTTTCATATGCTATTTATTAGGTAGTAAAATCAGAACTCACCTATTTCAAGATGTACTATACTACAAGAAAATGCGTGCTGTACTTTTGTACCCTGTTTCTTCTACCATTTTTTTTATTTTTAACTTAAAATTAACGAAAACGCCATTAACCTGAGCTTATAAACCTAAGATGCCATTATGCATAATTCATGATAGGGATGCACATAGAAGACTTTTCTGAAAAATGTGTCCATCTATAGTGCCAAAAGTGATGTTGAAACTTTACCATTCCAACATGAAGATAGGGTAGGGGATGATGCTACCTCTCAAACAAAAGAAAACTGGTGGCTGTTTCTTCTCCTCTCTGGCAACAGTTGTTTATTAATGAACCTGCATTGCACCATCATTGCTGTCCTTGTTAATTGACCACACTTAACAGACACCGTGACACCAGATATTTTGGAATCTTCCTTCAATAATGCTTCTCTATTCAATAAGAGACACATGCTAATTGCAAAAAAAAAAAAAAATCAAGCCCAAACAATATAAACATGTGGTAGAAGAATATGTAGCTTCTCTAAGATGCATTTCAATAATGCTGATACAGAAAATATTTGAATTCTCTCAGCAACAATTAGCATCTAGACTAATGTTTCCCTGAATCATGATAAAGTAACAGCCATAAGAACAGCTCTTCTCACTCCATTAATCACATATCACTGATATACTACCCAAAAGTACACATCATAGTTCTAAAATTACCTTCTAAATCATGAAAATCCATTACATAAGAAGAAAGTGCAGATACCCTGGTTAATCACTTATTATTATAGCAGTTCTTTTTATGTTTTGTACACAATCTTCCTACACCACAATATTAGCACGATTTTCAAAATGTAATATCACTAATAAACAAAGAAAATTTCTTATCCCTCCCTAGATTAATCATGTTCCATTGGAATAGCGAATCAAGAGAGTGATAAAGTGACAACTAGTCATTATGACAAGCTCAATTATATGAACTGGTATTGATATTTCCCCTGCTTAGCCAAATTTGATGGTACAAAAAGAAAGAGAGATAAAATATATAAGACAGCCCTTAAAGACCAAGCGACCCCCACAGGAGCAACCAAAAGAGTTGTACGGATCCTGGAATCACTGATATGGTTACTATTTACGGGACCATTGAAGCTTACATAAAATTGATTATTTGTTAGCAGTATCCAACATGCTTACCTCATGCAAGTACTGCAGACTGCGACATTCAACTCGCTGCCAGTAGAACACCAACGGCCAAGAATCCAAATTCCAAAAAAGCTAAGATAGCGAGATATCAGTCAAAAAGGCATTTTGAGAGTGTAGGAAATGCATCGAGATGAACAAATAAGCACAAAGTTTTGGACTAACCTTTGGCAGTTTTGCTTATCATTGATGCTCCGTCATGTAGCTACTTCAGATCAAGCTCAGCTAATTATACACTCCTATTCATGACCACCTATTCTTAGTAGTACAAAGTTCTTCCCTAAATTCATCTCCATGTAAGAAGGAACAAATAACATTTTTCACTAAGTAGCTTCTCAGAAATAAAATTATTCTACAGTGCAAGGGATCTCGTTGAGTACCTAAATTAAGTTGGTGAATACAGAAACATTAACAAACATATATTTAGGTTTCCTCCAACTTTTTTTTCCTTTCTTTTCGTTGTACAAACAGTTAACACCATACAAAGTTTTAATACCTATAGATGTCGTCAACATTGAACAGGGTACACTTTAAACCAAATACATGGATCATGCTGGCGCCAAATATAAGAGATATTCTTCCTCAATGTGAAGTCATAGTGATATTCGACGATTGGAACATTGTTTGGAACAGACACTACCAGAGAGAAAATATTTGACAATCCAAAATAAAATAAGTACACGGATAAAGAACATTTTTTGTCCTATCAAAAATTTAATTAGATCAGAACCACATGGGATTCAATTAATGTTGCCCTTAGATGCAAGTTTGAAAAAAAAAAAATCACAGTGGATGTAAAGGCTAAGAAGAAAGAAATTGAGAATAACTGATGCACGAATATACATGATTTCCAATTCGACAAAATTTTTGACACTTATACAAAATAAAGTAACAAAAGATATTTTTAGAGAAAAGATAAAAATTATTCAGGAAAAACATAAGAAGATTACAAACTGTGGAGTAAACAGAGAACAAATGATGGTCGCATAAAATGTACCCAGATTCTGCTAAAAGAGCGAAAAATTCTTTACTGCTGGCGAACTTTCCCTTGAGCACTGAAACATGATCAGTACCTTCTCATTGCCTCTTTTGATTAGGTGGTAATTGGCAATTGCCAGACATTTTCACATACTGAGTTACTAACCTACCTCAAGTGACTGCAAAAATGGAAAGTTCACCAGAAAATACATAAAAAAATCAAGAGTTATCAACAGTTATCTCTTCATCAATTGTTCTATTATTATTAATCTCTTCGCACTTTTTAAACAATGCCACATGCTTATGGTATTCTTCTAGTTCCTTCTCCAGCTTCTCAATGAACTGGCTAGTGTGTTCAAGAGATTGCTCAAATCTATATTTCTCCAAGGCCTGCAGTCATTTGAGACCAGTAAGACAAAATTGCTAAAAGCAACATCATGCACTCTAAGCTTCAAGATTTTTAATTAACAGGAAGTACTACTCCATGCTGATTCATAGTATACACAAGAAGCTAGAAATTTTGAGATCAGTATTACAACATGAACACCTGCAAATATATGCCCTAAGCAAGTAAATTCATGCTTTGGAAAGGAATTGTTGCAGGAAACATAATTAATGAATCATTTTCAGTCACAATGAATGATGTAGATATTAGTGGCGTATTGCTATTTGTGGGCCAGCTCTTGTGGATTCTTATTTCATCCCTTTGCGGTAAACTAATTAGGATCACTATGATTTTACAGATGAAAAGAATTCACTGCCACAAGTAGCAATCAGATATCAGTGCACCTATCAAGCAGTGAATATCTTCTTAGCTGTGGTAACAGTACAGTAGCAGTGCGAAAATAATATAAACATTCTTTTGTGGTGGTTAATAATCATATGACAATTAGGTATATACAATTCTATAAGCTGTCGACATAGCTGATACTTTTAGAATCTATAGTAAACAGACCCAGAACTTGACGAAAAAAGAAGAGAGAAGAGAACCAACACCTTCTGCTTAGAAAGAGTATCTGGAGGAGACATGACCTTTGGCTGCACATAATTCTTTCCACGGTAGAATATTATAGTGTCGTTAGCCTTTATATCTATCACAGTGCCTTTGCTGAGGCGTGCTAGCTCCTCAGCATACTCATGCACCTGGCCTGGTTTACAAGGCTTGCAAACTATCTTCACAGTTTCATGTTTCTTCCAATGCAGGTGCATATTAAGAACCACACCCCCAAACACTCCTCTTCTTCCGACTGGAACATAGTTCTTTTTCTTTTCGCCAGTTCGTTTGAGGTAAAATCGCTCTTCTTCAGTAAGGATCTCAGGATCATGTACTGGCTCCGGACTTCTTGGAACCTCATATTTCCTGAGCTTCTCAATCAGCCATTCTTCTTTTCTTCTAGCCTGAAACACGAAACAAAAACTTAAGCCGCCAAGGAATATTTTAAGTCCACATCACAAACTTGAAGAAAGTAACTAGAAATGCCCACTTGACACAATGAGCCAAAAGATACACCCTTCAGAAAATGTACTTTTGAAAACACTCTTCTTTAAACATGCTTGGACAGCCTTTTTAAGTACAAAACCAACTTCTCCAACAGTCAGATGACTTCACAACTAAAGATATGAAGTTATAATTTTCAAGGGCAATATTTGAAATTAGATTTGACTGCCACATTTACATATAAATAGATAATTTTTCACGGATTTTATATGCAAAAGCCCTATTTGAATACATCTAAAACAAGATGGACGGTAAAAAGGAATATAGAGTATAAAAGCAATCATTTGCAGGAAAGAAGACTAAGCTTAGATCTGACCCATCATGAACCCAACCTTCTCAAGCTTATATCGCATCCTAACTTCAGGGTTTGGAGATTTCATCTTCTTCTTTGCCTTCAACCGGTACCATTTGAGCTCATTTAGTTTTGCTTTCCTCGACATCTTCTTTTTCTTTGGTTTTTGACTTCCTTTCTTTTGAGCTCCCGGTTTGGCATTCGGCTTCTCAATGGAAAATCTGGCAACATCATCATTAGTATTTAGCGTGACCAGAGCATTACTTCTATATCTAATTGGTTGCCACCATCGCAGGCCAAATAATCTATAAACAATAGAGTTTTGAAGGTTCAAAGAATATCTTGCCATAGGTGATAAAGAAGACATAATTCCGGGGCTTATTCGATCGGAATACGAACATACGGAAAAATATGAAATGACTGTAAGCCTTGGCATAAGATATGAACTAGGTGCCGCCTGATATCCATTGCAGAACCCCATCAATGATTTCCTGCAAACACAAAATTACTAGAATTTCTTAAAGTCCCGGACAAGAATTAGTAGCTAAAATGGAACAAATTCTCAAAAACCATGTGGATATCCATTGATCTAAGCAACATATGCAATTTCCAATGCAAATTAAAGTAGCCCTATCACTGATTAAATTGATTTGTGATCTGAACTTGTTCAGCCTCAAACTACTAGGGCGAAATTAAAATGTGACCATTACCGGTCAATTTGGGAATAAACCCTTTTTTTTATCATAAAAAAACTTAAACAAAATGGCTAGTATATTACGTAGGAATCGAATTATGTTATGTTTGATCATAGAAAATTGAACATATTAAAGGAAAAAGGCCCCCCGATATTCCATTTTTGATCCAAACCAAAGAAGCGGTAAAGTATAAGCGGTGTGAAAAGAAAAAGTAATTAAATCGGAAGCGAAAGCCACATTAGATGAAGAAAAAGATCGCAAAAACACACACAACCAATCGGGACCGAACGACAAAGATCAAGAACAACGTGATCGACAAAAAGGAAAGAAAGAAATCGACCTCAAGGAATGCGAGAACGACGATTCCATAATTCGGCTCGAATTGATCGTTCCAAAGATCGACTCGATCGTGCTGCGTCGGACGAACCGAGAAGGGAAAGCCATCGAAATACGAAATGAGAATCGTCTCGATTGCTCCTCCCGCTTAAGAATTGGAACTCTAGGGTTTCGGGGGGCGTCGAGGCTCGGGGGGCGCCGCGGAGAGGAGGCCGTTACCGCCGGCGACGGCGAGTTGACGGAGCGCGGCTTTGTTAGGGTTCCGTCGGGATTTTGGCAGGGTTTTGGATCTCGTTCACGTCGACGGGTCCGAATAAATCCGTTTACGATTAGGATTTCAGTGGGCCGGTCCAGACCGGCCTACTGTAGTAATAGACCGAACCGGAAAGAAATTAAATGGCGGGGTGTTTCTTGGGCCGGGTTGGGTCGAGGATTTTGGGCCCAAAATTTGGCCTTGCCGATCGTTATACCTCGTAAATCGAAAATGTTGGTCGGGTTCTGACCCGAAACTGGTCCAATTCAATTCATTGATCTCTGGGATCGGATTTGGGCGGTTTGAAGCTTGTAGTTCAATATTCTTGGACTGCAGCTGCAACGCATTATCTACTGTAGCATTACTAGTCCTCGTTTTTGGAGTAATTTTACTGCTCATCTACCATGGGATGCATCGACAAGTCGGATACAAATGAATTTTATCCAGTGCTCGTATTTTGCATCACGCAGGACCTAACTATCTAACTCTTCGGGTGCGTTTGGTTCGCATTATGAAAGATTACTAGGAATAAAAGATATACGAGAATCTTATTCCTATTCATCCTATTACTAAGAATGTGGAATTCCTGTGTTTGGTTCGCACGGTAATATTAATTAGCCATGTTATTTAATATTGCAAAAAATATACAATTAATTAATTAATTAATTTAATTAACTTTAGATAATGTTATCAAAAGTTTCAACATCTTTTTAGAAAAAAGGGAGAGAGAGTATAAGTTAGAGAGATAGAGCAAAATTAAAAAAATAGAAAGAAAAATATAGTCGAAATTAGAGGGAGTGAGAGAGTTAAAATTTTAGAAAGAGAGAGAGAGAAAGCTTAGTTTAGAGAGAGAAAAAAAAGTTGAATTTTAGAGAGAAAAATAAGTTTAGAGAGAGATATAAGGTTAGAGTGTAAAGAAAAATAATATCAATTAGCCGGCGGGTAGGAAGAAAGAAAGAGATTAGACATATTATGATTATCCCAATCCATTAATATGAGGATACCCACCCTCCCTCAAGGGAATGAGATTAGTACTTTGGGGTGAATCTTATTCCGGAGTGAATCCAATATTACCAACTAGATTATTTAGTGCGTTTAACCAAACACCGTCATATTTTTTTATTCCCATTGGATTACTAGGAATCTTTAAAAGATAACGCGAACCAAACGCACCCTTCAAGTATTCTGGTTGCATCTAGTCATTCTTCATCAATCTTCATAAATGCTTATTAATGATCCTTCAAACAGCTTGATGCACGCGTGAAAAGCGTGGCCAAGTTGGAAACCCTCTTCTGCGAACTTGTACATGCGTAAACTCTATTCGAGAAATATGGTTGATGAATATAATAATACAGTAATTACTAAATAAGAAATATGTAATAAGAAATATGCTTAGATATTTAAAAGATATTATATGGTCATTTTGACTATCTAAAAGATATTATTTGATTGATTTATTTATTTATTTCTGGAGCCTTGTGCAGAAATTTTGAAGGGGAGATGGAATCATGGAAGAGCCCGACACGAGATCTGAGCGGCGTAGTTGTCGCCGCTCCATCGTCAACGCGAACGGCCCAGATCCGTTTGGACGGTGAGGATCGGATCAGAAGCTACCAAGTGCACCTCCCGTTACGGCGTCGACTTTTTTAAGTTTTTGATGAATCACGCGACATTTTCACCTTTTTCCGCCGATGCCTACATCTCATTAATTTGTGCAGCTCTTCAGTTGTCAATTGCCCCTCGTCTAGCACGAAATTACCACACTACCACCAGGATTTTTTTTTTTTTTTTTCGTCACTACTTTTTTAAATTTTTTAAAAAATAAACTTAACTTTAGATCTGAAACAACTAAATTTCGAATTTGGAACATGAGTACCAACTACTAAGTTCTTTTACCATTTAAGCTAAAAACTTATTTTACAAATTATAAGGATAATTGAAGTAGATCCAACGTAAACACTATACAAAAATCAAAAAATAATTTAGGCTATCACATCCATATTGATTATAAGAGTGATTTATTACAATCGTTCGAAGATGTGATTCATTGATGAATGACTAGTTTTAATGAAAAAAATTATATAAAATTTTACGTGTATCGTACACACAATATAATTATGAAAATAATAGTAAATGTTGAAAGAGATACGATTGGAAGAAATGAACTGCAGAGAAAAGATGTTTGTATGGAAATATCATTTCTGGTATTAATATACATTTTGGTTTATTTCGCCTTACTAGAGTTTCTTCGATGATTATTTTTTGAGTATAACTACCGAAGAAATATTAGCAACTAAATCCACGAAAACATTAATTTCTAACCATTTATAGTAAAAATAGAAGGTTTTCCGCAGCACAAAATCCTATTACAGGTGAATATTGTAGGAAAAATTTGCTTGTCAAGCTCCTAATTATTGCTTTTCGTAGTAAACAAATCATTTTTTGGCAAGATAAGCACTCCATTCTCCAAAGAGTTATTTTTTGGGTGGAATTGTCAATCTTTTTATCTAAAATGTGACTTCAAATTTCCTTGACGAGATCTTTAGTTTTCAATTCAGAATTAAGTTGAATAAGTCATCGAGCTATTTTTATATTTACACTAAAATCAATTTCAATTTCTCATCATTGACCAAGACCACTACGTTTAGACCGAGAAAGACTTGGATCAAACAATTGTAACACGAAGTTTTCGACACAATCCCAACCCCCTAGAATTATTTAACTTGTGACTTAAGTACATGTTTGTTTTTCTGTTCCAGCCAAAAACTACTGACTTTTTCTGAGACGGACTAACAAGAACTTGGCCCCTTACGAAATTTAGAAGCTTGAAATTCTCTCAAAATCAATGTGAATCTGCTAACTAATAGGTTTTATAGGAAGTTCAAAGATTCAAACTTGGCAGGTGAGCTCACCTAATCAGAAAGGTATTGGTTGAATCAATTAAGGCATGGTTGACTCGATCTCTGGTCCCCTTGTACTTGGAGTTTCTTAACCTGAGAAACCCATTATCATATAGTGTATCTTTAAATATTGCTAAGGTATTATTAAATTTTAGTTATCTGGGTAGTAGATGAACATCTAGTAATTAATTATTTTGCTTTTTCTATACATGAACAACACACTCAGAGGGTGGTGAGGGGTGGTGCTTCAGCTGCAGGTGCCAGGAGAAGGCGAAGCTGCTGAAGCAACATTTGATGAATCTTTTCACTGGGCGAGTAATTTTAAACTTTTTGTTCAAATCTATTTTAGCTGTTACATTAATTTGTTGCTACTTTGGTTTCATTGTATATATGTATTGATTCATCTTTCACTTTAACAAGGCTCTGATGTTCTAAGTATGGATTTTAATTACTAGTGTTCTATGAATCATAATACGGTTTATTAGATCCATATCCTACAATTTTGCTTCCCTTTGTTCCTCTAATAACATCTCTTTAACTAATTGGGCATTAATTAACTCTATGTTCATGCTTGGAGAGATGAGGACTTGAATTTTGCTTGATGATCCCTGCTCCCTAGAAAAGTGCAGATTTTTATTTACTCTTCTTTCTTTTGATGCAGCATCAGAAAATGGGTTGTGTCTCTTCCAAGACACTCGTGAAATCCGGGAGCTTGCGCGAGAAGCTGAATCAAAGCTTTCAAAAGAGGAATGTTTTCGAAGAAGTCCTCACCTCAAACTCCAGGAGCAGTGGAGACCAATTCCTTGCTCTTCTCCGCAACCAAAATTCAGCAACTAAAAGCATCAAAGCAACAACACCTTTCTCCGACAAACCCGAACCGGACCTCGACGAGAAAGCAGATAATTCTATTGTAAATAGTCCGCCGCTCGAGCCTTCGAAGATCGAGACCATCAATACTTGGGAGTTGTTGGCCGGTTTAGAGGAAGAAAACTGCGAGGAAGAGCAAAAACAAGAACAAGAACAAGAACAAGAAACCATGCATAGCAAAGATAGTAATGCAGAAGTTGCTGGAAGAGCTCGAAGTTTCCGAACAGTCGAGGACTACGACGCAATGGTGGCGGGAAGTGACTTACCAGAAGAAGCAAAGGAGATTGATTCTAGTTCCTATGAACAAATTGTGGAGAAAAAGGAGGAGAAGAAAAGTGAAACGAGTAGCGGTAAACAAAGTAATGAGCTACAAGCTAAAGTATCCAAGAGAAAAGCTATGGCCAAAGAGCTTAGTGCTCTCAAAGTTACAACATTTGAGTTTAACAAAAGTGGTAGTTTGAGAGAATGGCTTCTACAAGGGGGGCAAGTGTTCTCTCCTGGTTCTTATGTCACACCTAAGTTTGGCGATTTTGTCGCGTCGGAAACAAAAATTGGAGATATAGGGGATGATGATCACACGATTTTCGACCCTGAATTGGTAGCTCAATTTGAGCAAGCAATGAAGCAACTAACCGTTGAGGAGGAGTTCATCCTTAGAGAGATTGAAGAGGTTTCTGAGGAAGGAGATGGAGAAGAGATTTCCAAGGTGGAATTGCTACATGAGCCCATCAAAGTAGATTTTCAAGGGGCTGTTAGTGTGTAATAGCGTTGTAATTACAAGTTTTTCTTCAACTACAATTTTTTTTTTTTTTTTTTGGGGGGCTTTTATGCATATATCCCTGCAAAATTGTTTACCCACGCGCACGGTTAGACCTTATTTCTTGGTAAAAATCAACCTTATTTGATAGTAAGCGAGATAAAATGAGCAAAAAGTGATTGAACCAAACTAATTATGTAGAGAGATAGATCTTGCATGAATTATATGATGAAGCATCGTAATTGTGAATGATGGAACCAAATATGTTGTCTTTATGTAGATAAATTTATTTTATTTTGTTATTTTACTCTCATTAAATCGACCTATTCATAGACCCAGTAATAGTTTTTTTTTTTTTTTTTTTTTTTTTAATGCACTTTTGGTCCCTACTTAAGCACGGTTCTCACAGAAGACAAAATAGGTTGGTTCAGGTTATATCTTTAATTTGAAACTGCGCCCTACTTGATGTAGCATCTGTTTAATCTATACATTGTACGCAGCAGCATCATAAGCTTCTTCATGACTTCTTAAAAAACATAACATAAGATTATGATTTTATGATCTTTGATACCCATTGAAACTTTGGATTATAAACAAATTCCACTATACTCTATTAAACTCATCTCGCGCTCAACGCCTCTGAGTCACTAAAACGTCCATGTCCCTTCGATTTTGCTATTTTCTTTCATCTTATTCAATCTAATTTTGGATGCAAAACGTAAATTACCACTGTATATATAAAAATATTAAGAAACACCAAATATCAAATCTGATGATCAAACTACTAGGCTAAAAATATCAATATTACAACATGTGGGCCCCGAATCCGGGCCGAGGGTGACCAAATAGGCCTAGTTCCAATTCGTACGGTGCGGCCCACATTTAAGCCCAAAGCCTCAATACCATCACGAGAATTAATTCCGGGTTCGAGCTCGAACCCGACCCGTTCATAGATTCATCCGGTTTGGATGGACCATTTCGCATCGAACTCAAACGCAGCCGCACATATTTGCCCTCGCCCCTTCTCCTTCTCTTTCTCCTTCTCCCTCCCTCGTCCCTCTCTCTCTCTTTTTCTTCTGCTGTGTTGTTTCGATCGATTTTCAAAGTGAAGTAGAAGAGATCACCCTTAAGATGGTAAGCTGATTTTTTTTTTCTCCTGATTTTTTTATACTTGTTCAATAATTTCTTGTTTCTACTGGTGAATGCTTTAACTTTAAAAGTAGTAAATGTTGAGGTAAAAAAAGAATGATCGTACGCTGTTGATCGGAATAAAATGACAAAATAAAGGATGATAAATCCAGAATCAACTATTTGGGGTTGTTACATTACTTTTTGCGCGATTTTGATGAATTTATGTCCTCATTTATCCTGCATGAGAGTTACATCCAAAACCCCTAATTCGAGTAGAACCCTAATCTAACTAATTCACTCGAAAATATAGTTAAAAATGAAGAAAAATTAAGACGAAACCCTAAAACAGAAAGCGTGATTGCTCGCTGCCCGTTAGTTTTTGATTGTTTAAGTTAAGGCTTGTTGTGTCGTTAAAGCATCGTGCCCTGGCATGTTGTTTTAAATTGCGAGAACAATTAAACAAGAACACGATCAAAAGATTCAACTAATAGAAGCTCCCTTGTTTGGCTCGAGGTTAGTTATACAACAATGGTACTTTTAGACAGATTAAAATCAAGATAAATTTTAATTGTTACGGCATCTCCGGTGTATTCATATGCTGAGGAACAGCCGGAATGAGGTTTGTAGATAGAATAGTTGATACGGAAAGAGTACGGGGAAGACGATGTATCATCTCACTAAAAATTTCTTGGACTGTCTGTTCCCATGTCTTGCGGCAAATGATTCTTTAGCTTCTGGATATCTCAGTGGAAATTGGTTCGAGCTTGCATTTTTTTTTTTCTTTTTCTCTTTCTTGTAGTTTTCACATTCGATGTTCACATTAATACTCCCTTTCTGACCCAACATGTTTCGCTATTTATTTCAGTCGGGACGAAAGGAAACAGTTCTCGATCTGGCGAAGTTTGTAGACAAGGGTGTCCAGGTCAAGCTAACTGGGGGAAGACAAGGTCTTAAATTGGATTATAACGTGTATTCAAAAAACATATTAGCTGCAATTTTGTGCATCTTTCATTTTCTCATCACTTTGCCACTCTTGAAGCAATTTTTCATTTTTTTGCTTCTGATCGTACCCAGATAATATACCATTCTAAGGTTTGAAGTTTTAATAATTAACCAAAAATCAGTTTGCAGTTTTAATTCTTATAAAACCAACTGTTTGTTTGTAGGGTTTTATGTAGAAAGGAGTTGAATTAATTTGGCTTGACCAGTTTTTTAGAAAGCATGAATCGAAATGGAACCACTTAATGAGATAAAATGAGTTGAACCTGAATTAAATTGGTTTGATCAGCTTTCCCCTCAACTTTCTTCTCCCCACCTGAACACCATCTGACCTTTGTTATTATTACTTTTATCTGTTGTTTGATCATGTATAGCTGCCTTTTCTATTGAATATGTTGGCTTGAACTTGCATTCATTTTTGAGACTAGATTGCACCGTAACTAAAATTTAGTGAGAAGGGTCATTAAGATGATCCCGAAATAAAGGATGCTGCTTTTTCATAAAATCTCCTGGTTGACATATTTCGGTATCCAGTACAAATAATCTGGTGTTTTCTTCTTCTTGCAGTCACAGGGACTCTAAAAGGGTACGATCAGCTACTCAATTTGGTACTCGATGAAGCAATAGAATTTCTAAGAGGTATAAGAATGTAAATCCAATTTGGTTGTTAGTTAGAAGAAGATATACTGTTGCTACTTTTATTTCTTTCATCCTTTCGAGGACAGCAATAGTTTGTATCAATGTGGGATTTAAGTATTACATAGTATCTTAAGTTGTTGGTTGCTACCATAAGAACAAAATTAATCCCGGAATAAACGATCTTGGGTCAAGTTTCACATTTATAGACTTATTTGTCCATTTTCCACTTTAGTATATTTTATAGTGTCTTAATGCAACTTCGATTGTTGCAGAATTTTGCTGGTCAGATTGATTTTAATTAACAATCTGAGCTCCCCAGTAATTTAGCTGTACATGCCTAAGTTTGCTTTTAGATGTCTTTTGATGTCTACTAGAGAATTCTCTTCTCTTTTTTTTTTTTCTTGCTAAATACTGCTAGGACAGCAACAACATCGTGTTTTTAAGCTCAGAACTTTTATCTCTGTTATTCTATTGCACAGATCCTGATGATCCTCTGAAGACTACTGATCAGACTAGGCGTCTTGGTCTTATAGTACGTTTTCTTATCGCTGTTACTTTTCTTCTTCCCCTTATTTTGCTTTCCATAGTAATAATAATAATAATAATAATAAACTATTTCAGAAAATTTTGGGTGTTTTGCTTTATCTTCATAGGTTTGTTGCAGGTTTGTAGGGGAACTGCAGTCATGCTTGTATCGCCAACCGAGGGAACCGATGAGATCGCCAACCCCTTCATTCAGCCAGATGGAGCTTAATTGGTTCGCTGATATGCATCTTATTTTGAGGCAATTTGGTCGTATTTGTTGTATTGCTGTTGGGAATTGAATTGCTATTTAGGTGACTTCTGAATTTGCCTTTGTATCTCAGGAGCTGTCGTTTTGCGCTTTTAACCCTTCTCTGTCCGTAGTTTTCATGGAGAAAACATATGTCGGTAATTTTGATGTTTGATGGGTAACGAACGAGACATACAGTTGACTAATCAAAGGCTTGCGGGGCTTTTCAAAGTTCCTTTTTTAGGTCTTTTTATGTTGACTAATCAAAGGCTTGCGGGGATTTTGTCGGTTTCTTTAATTTGATGCCCTTGGTTGGATTTGAGCCGATATGATATGTGAAAATGACTTGATTGCTGATCCTCATATTTATATATATATAGAGGGATAACTTTAAACACTATATTTATAGTTTCATACTTTCTTATTTTAGTATTCTGTAATTTAAAATATTTCAATTTAGTATTCTGTAATTTTATTTTATTTTTTTATTATTAATTTTACTAATTATTTTTGTTAAATCGGTGGCAAAGTTAAAATTAAAATGTACTAAAATAAATATTCGATAAATTTCGATAGGGTATTTGAAGTCTTTTTATATAATTTAATAAAATATTAACAGAGAAGTTGACGAAAAGATAAAAATGAGATTATAACACGTTAAATTACAGAATACTAAAGTGATCAGAAAGTGCAAAATTATAGGGATGGTATTCGAAGTTTATTCTTGTATACAAGTGTGGTTTTATGGAGGAGCGTTTGCAGTATGAGTAATTTTTAAGATTTTGCTGGTAAGAAAATAAAAAGATAAAAGGTGTCGAAGTTTAAAAATTTGAAGTTTAAATTCGAGTATTGCTGGGGACAATTTGTAGAGTAATTCCGGTCAACCATCAAATTGGGAAAGCGATCTCATCGTCTCCAATCTCGAGATCTGAATCATGAACCTCAAGTGGTGTGCCAAGTGGTTGTGTCTTATCTGATCATCATTACTTTTAAATAAATGATGAGGGAAACACCTAGCTGGCCGAGTGGCCTCCAACCCAATAGAAGAAGAGCACGCAACTCAAAACACTTCATTATATCCCAACCCAGGAAAGAGGAAAGAGGAAAGAGAGAGAGAGAGAGAGAGAGAGAGAGAGGAGAAGTGAGCAATGGCGACAAGCACGAACGGAGAAGATGAGCAAAAGGGAGGAGGCGGAAGCAGCAGCAGTAGCAGCACAATCCATGCTAAGACCCTCCTCAAGAGCGAATCCCTCTACCACGTATCCTCTCTCTTTCTTTCTTTCTTTTTCTGGTAGAGAAAAGCGACTGAAAAGCTCTAATGTCTCTTCGAGATGCTATATAATTGTTTTCAGAGAGATATATCGTACTAGCAGTAAGTAGCATGATGATACGCATATCTATTATGTATATGTAGTACATACTGGAGACCTCCGTCGACCCTCGCGAGCCCGAGTGCCTGCGCGAGCTCCGCCGCATCTCCGCCGCCCACCCTCGGTAATAGATCGATCAGCGCCGTTTGTTTGTTTTTATTTTTTAATTTATTTTTCAAATTTTAAATGTTTTTTTTTTCCCCTTTGTGGGGGGGCTGCTGGTGACAGGAACATAATGACGTCGGCGCCGGACGAGGTTCAGTTCTTCGGGATGCTGCTGAAGATCTTGAACGCCAAGAACACAATCGAGCTCGGCGTCTTCACCGGCTACTCCCTCCTCGCCACCGCCCTCGCCCTTCCCCACGACGGCAAGGTTTTGCAATTTTACTCTTCAATTCAAATAATGTATGAGAAAGATAGATAGATTAGGGACCTGAATTAATGCAAGATTTTGAGAGTGCGGCGGTTGTGCTGGTAGATTCTGGCACTGGACACCAACAGGGAGAGTTACGAGCTGGGCCTCCCCGTCATCCACAAGGCCGGAGTCGCCCACAAGATCGACTTCCGCGAGGGCCCCGCACTGCCCGTCCTGGACCAATTACTCGCCGATGTGCGGAACACCACTGCAGTTCCCCCTTTTTGCTTGTTGCTTTCTATGTGTTTGACTAAATGCATGCTTAATAAGAGAGTGCCATATATGCAACAGGAGAAGAACAAGGGGACGCTGGACTTTGCGTTTGTGGACGCCGACAAGAGCAACTACCTCAACTACCACGAGCGGCTGGTTGAGCTGGTGAGGGTCGGGGGCGTCATCGCCTACGACAACACGCTGTGGGAGGGGACGGTGGCAGCGCCGCCGGACGCGCCGCTGTCGGAGCGCGACCGGATGATCAGCGAGATCATGAGGGCGTTCAACAGCGTCATTGCTGCCGACCCCCGCGTCGAGATCAGCCACCTCTCCATCGCCGACGGCCTGACCCTCTGCCGCCGTCTCGGGTGAACACCCACGTATGGGAGCAAGTCTCTTGCAGCTTTTTTTTTTTTTTTTTTTGCTCCGAGTACAAACTTTCTGCACTTCCGGCAATCTGATTGGTCCATCTGTTGGAAAGCCAGATATTTCCCTCTTTTTGGATGGCCACTTTGGTCAATTAGCGTGCAGAATTTTTTTACATTTGCATGAGTTATCTTCTTCGTCTACGGTGGTTTTCATTGATCGAAATAAAATGGAGGTACAAACAAATAATAAGTATTTGAAAAAAAGAATGTCTTCTTCTAGTACAATTGAGTATGTCAAGGATGTGGGAATGTAATCTAAGTCATGAGTGGATATGACGCTACCTAACATTGTTCATTGTTCAGGAACTTGAGTTGTAGTTACTATTTAAGTTTGAATTATTTTTGTAGACCTCGTCGAAGATATATATAAATCTGATCAAATAATTAGATTAATAATAAAAAAGGGGATTATTAGATTGTAATAATTCACTTCAGTAATGTGATATTTGCTATTTAAGATATTTAAAAATTTTTAATTCTGTTCACTAGTTGGAAAAAAAAATCCCATAATGTCAAGAATGAGATATAAAAACAGATTAGAATACAGGTATAATTAATCAAAAAAATATTTTTAAGACAACCGTAAAGTTTGTTTATTTTTATAAACTAAATACTGTATCAGAGATAGCCAACAGAAAAACTAAGACACTTCTCAATTAATCTCATGAACAATCTAAACGAGATATAACTTAAGTCAACGCACAAAATGCGGTTACTATAATATAATGAATGCATACAAAAACTAGAAAACATAAATAGTGAAAAAACTCTCCTTTGACTTACCTCTAAAACTCTTCTACACTTTTCGATCATGAAGGTAGATCCTAATCAAAATTTACAGATTTGTTGAGGTCGATGCAGTGCATAACATTACGTTCGACTATGATCAGGCATAGCATTGCTTTCCTTCCGATGATCATCGGACACATCATTGTTTTGCTTCTGACTATGACCTGGTGAGATTTTCTTTCGACCGTGATCGGGCGCAATATTGTTTTCCTTATGAAAGTGATTGAACGCAACATTGCTTTCCTTCTGGTTATGATCTGGCAAGCTTTCCTTTCGACTGTGCTCGGGGGCGACATTACTTTCCTTCTGATCTTGATAGAGTGCAATATTGTTTTCCTTCCGACTATGATCTGGTAAAGGATTATGCTTCCTTTGGTGCCCACCGAGGGCTTGTCCCGATGTAAATATTTGGTCGCACTTTTTACACTTATGTATCCCTAAATCCGATCCCTTCGAAACCGTCTCGACCATCGGCTTCGCAACGTGGCTCTGTTCAGCTTTATTTGCTTCATTTTCAGTAAACACTTCATCCATGATGTTCTTGCTCTTATTGTGACTTGCCATATGACCGCCTAATGCTTGATGAGTAGAGAAAAATTTATCGCAAACACTACAAGGATAAGGCCCGGCTAATTTCTTAATCTTCTTTTTCTTCTTTTCTATCAAGCTAGACGATGGTTGTAAGTGCGATTCCTTGATATATTCTTTGTCATCATCTCCGTCTATTTGATGATCACCAGAATGATCCTCACCTTCATGACTCTCTCCATTCCTCAATTGTTCTGCGGTCTCTTCCTTATCCTTGATAACTCTAAAATCGTTTTCCATGTTCTCTCTTTTCCTCTTAGGTGATCTATTGGTTTTTTTTTCACGAGATGGATTTGCTGTCTGTTTACTTGTTTCTATGCTCATATACACTAGGCTAAGAGCCACACTCGTTGCTTCTGCGGTCAGATCAATAAGTCGATTGGAATCTCTCATCGGGATCGATGTATGATCTATTTTTATAGTGATAGGTTGCTGCGAGACGGGAATTTCTATTTGAGGAGCTGATGTGCTGCTAGGTTGTACTAATTGCTTCTTTGCTATGTTCGGCGGGGGGACCGCTCCTTTGTAACCCTTATTAGGATGGGTTCTCAGGTGGCCATGCATCGCCTTCACCGAAGGGAAGGTCCGCCGACACTCTGGACATGTGTGGACCTCCTTATGATTCGCATTTAGGTAGCTCTCGGACTCGTCGGCTAGGGACTCATTGGTGGGATTTTCTTCGTTTTGCAAGGAGGGATGAGAATTATCTACACCAAGATGGTATTGGGAAGTATTGTTGTATACGCCCATATCATCATTTTCAACATTAGAAGCTCTTTCGAAGTTCGGATCATGCGATTTTTCTCCTTTCTGGTTTTTTGTATTTGTGAAATTTAGCACACTTTTTTTCTTTTCGCATGCCGCCGCCACCTTCTTATTAGAAGATTTGAATGGTGCAGGCTCATATTGACGATGAGGGTTCATCTCTGAAATAGTATATAAAAGGCCAACTAATTAATCTCTGATTATAGTAATTATATATGATGAGCTGCAGTAGAAACAAGAAGAAAATCTAATTAAGCTTATAAAAAGAAAAGAAAAAAAAAGTAAAAAATTGAAATCTGAACTTTGAAACAAATAATTTTATTGTTTATTAATTAATTAGTTCTAATGCACCCTAAGGAAAAAACGAGCTAAGAAGCAAACAACTTAATTAACAATGTAAAATAGCCATAACGTAGGTACGGATCTGAAGAGACAACGATCTCATTAATATCATGAACCTTTTTTAAAAAAAAAAAAAAAAAACCCTAAAGCTTAGGAAAGAAGAAAAATAAAGAAAAGGAAAGCTCAAAAATTAAATTGAAACTCACACCTGATTCTCAGCAGGTCCCTTCTTCCCTCGTTCTCAGCGGCAAACAAATTAAATACCACACAAGTGGCAAAGGGCAAAAGATTTGGTGGTTGGTACTCGAGATTCCAAGTTCGAATCCTAGTTGATTCGCATTTCTAACTAAGTTTATTTCTAAATAAAATAAACGAAACGAGTAGCATGCTACCTATCTCTCTAAAAAAAAAAAAAAAAAAAAAAAAAACTGCATAATACATAAATCTATATCACCTGATACTTCAGTTACCGATCGTAGAGCTCTTCCGTAGATCTATCTACATATCACCAACCGATTTGATAAACACGCATAATGCGCAGCACAGCCACCACCAGCAACTGCAGTCGCAGCTACGTATGAGGCGCAAAGTGTTGATCAACTGCAATGTATATAGAGAAGGATAGAATTAATATCAGATCTTCCTTAAGATGATCTACACGAAAACCTAAACAATACAACATCAAAGTTACATCTAGAAAAAAAAAAAAAGAAGGAAAAAAAAAAGATAATAGTAAGGGTTAATTAGAATTACCTAGTAATTGAGCTCATATTGGACGAAAGTAATAGAAACGCAGATGATGATGACGACGACGACTAATTCAGCTCAGAAAATCTCTTCTTTTACGAGATTGATTAAACCGGCCCTATAATGTATGTGTGTAGAGAGAGAGAAAGGAAGAAGAGTCTAAGAACCCTAAATCCCGTTCTATGCATGTAGAAGAGAGATTGAGAGTGGAGGGTAGAGAAAGAGAGAGAACACCAAAAAAAGTGAGTGGTGGTAGAGAGAGAGAGGGAGAGAGAGTATGAAGATGAGCGGATTAAGTTTGGAGATCGCACTGGAAAAACTTGCAACACTCCCTAAACATTTGCAGTCCACGAAGTACGTCATTCCGTGCACCATGCAACGCTGTTGGCGATGGTCGGTGGAGATCGTACGAGGAACTACCTTAAGATGCGGAGCAGGGTTCTACAGTGCGGTGCACGAGATGCGGCGGTGCACCGCGTTCACGAAATAGTTCGTAGAAAGAGATTTGGAGAATCTGTTTTTTCCATATATATTCTCAAATCTCAATAACTCTTTAACTTCCTTTTGGTGCGTTACAGGGCACCGTGGGGGGAGTATTTGTTAGTTTTTTGTTAGGGGAGAAACCGATTTTTTTTTAATTACTTACTCTCTAAGATTTTATTTATGTCTAACCAAATTCTCCTTCTTTTATCTTTCTTATTTCCTATTTAGGATCAAATATTTTAGATCATTATTATCGATGGTTATTCAAACAAATAATAATAAATTATCTTTCTTTTATTTTTTTTTTGTTAAGATATGTTTTAAAAAAATCTTTAGGCGCCTTAACTTTAATTTCTCTGATTGACTATTTCTTAATTTTATTTTTTTATTTGAATTATTCTAGGTATTCAAGTTACAAATATTTTTAATTATTTGTTTAATCTTTGAAAAGTATTTTGAAACTGTTAATATTGATAAACTTATTAACAAATTTAATAAAATTTTCCTATAGATGTAAGTTAGTACGAAGTAGTTTCAAATATTATATATGTCTATCACTCTTTTTTTAGAAAAAAAAAAATTAATTACCTTTCATAATTTAAGACATTTCTTTTAAATCTTTTCAAAAAATCTTCGAATGTTATCCCTTAATCTCTATATGGAGAGAGGCGATGAATGATTGCTTAAGGAAGAAATTTGTTCTAATCTGAACCTATCATAAATATTATTTATATGAATTGAATTTTCAAATCTAAGCTATGAATAATTAAAAAAAAAAGGATAAATTGCTAAATTAATGATATTGAAAAGGAATAGATATTAACTGGTTGTTTTTTGTTATTCATAGCTTAGATTTGAAAATTCAATTCATATAAATAATATTTATGATATTGAAAAGGAATAGATATTAACTGGTTGTTTTTTGTTATGCTGTAACTACAATGTATATATAACAATCTGAAGAATTATACAACAACACATCTTATATATGCGCAAGACCAAAAAAAAAAGAAAAAAAAAAAAGACTATAGNTTTTTTTTTGAGAGATAGGTAACACGCTATCTGCTTCGTTTATTTCATTTAGAAATAAATTTAACTGGAAATATGAATCAACTAAGATTCGAACTTGGGTTTCGGATACTAACCATCAAGTCCTTTGCCACTTGCTCTAGGGACAGTTGGTAGCTCAATCAAATTTGTTAGCCCAAAAATGATTGAAAAATGTGAAATTTATCTTTACGAAACTAGCGAAGGCTAGAAGATTCTTTTAAGAAAAAGATTACAAGACAATCGCTACAAGCGAAACTCTGGAAAGTCCTTAGCACGGTAAGAAAGATCCTACCTAATTGGCATGGTTTCCAGTCATCTGTACATTTTCTTAATTTGCACACATCAGCTGAGCACAACCATTATTAAGATACAAAATCGATACGTACTTCTACTATCAACTCTATCCCTACCCCTCGAGCATTTTTTTCCGTCCATAAACAAAGAAAAAAGAAAAAGTATTGAGATTTTTTTGAGAAATAGATAGCACGCTACTTGCTTCGTTCATTTCATTTAGAAATAAACTTAGCTGGAAATGTGAATCAACTAGGATTCGAACCTGAGTCTCGGATACCAACCATCAAGTCTTTTGCCACTTGTTCTAAAGACAGTCGGTAAAAAAAAAAAGTATTGAGATTTAAAATTGAAAGTTTTAATTCTAATATTAACGTGGACAATTTGTAGAATAAACCCCGTGGACCCTCAAAATGGAGAAGCAATCTTATGTACTCTAATTTCAACATCTCAATATAGATCGATGAAAAAAAATCTAAAATGTAATCAATTACATTCTTAATCTATCAAATTATTTTTCCTATATTCACTTATTCTATTATAATTATTAAAATAATATTTTTATTATATTATTTTAAAAAATATATATAATTAGTTAATTATTAATAATACAGTGTAAATGCGTCACATACCTGTTCAATATTAATTAATTACCATTAAATAATAATAAGGAAAGCAAAAGCATTTTTGCTGGCCGAATAGCATCCGACCACTCATTGTATTCCACCCAAGGAAACAGAGAGAGAAGTGAGCAATGGCGACGAGCACGAAGGGAGAAGAAGAGCAAAAGGGAGGAGGCGGAAGCAGCAGCAGTAGCAGCACAATCCATGCTAAGACCCTCCTCAAGAGCGAATCCCTCTACCACGTATCCTCTCTCTTTCTTTCTTTCTTTCTTTTTCTGGTAGAGAAAAGCGACTGAAAAGCCCTCAATTAATGTTTCTTCGAGATGCTATATAATTTGTTTCAGAGAGATATATCGTACTATATAGCAGTAAGTAATATGAATATATGATGATACGTATATATATGTATTAATTATTATGTATATGTAGTACATACTGGAGACCTCCGTCGACCCTCGCGAGCCCGAGTGCCTGCGCGAGCTCCGCCGCATCTCCGCCGCCCACCCTCGGTAATAAGATGAACGATAGGTCGATCAGCACCGTTTATTTGATTAAATGTTTTTTATTTTTTATAAATTTTTGTATTTTAATTTTGTTCCTTTTTGGGTTTGGGGGTGGTTCCGCGGGGGCTGCTGGTGCCAGGGGCGTGATGGCGTCGGCGCCGGACGAGGTTCAGTTCCTCGGGATGCTGCTGAAGATCCTGAACGCCAAGAACACCATCGAGGTCGGCGTCTTCACCGGCTACTCCCTCCTCGCCACCGCCCTCGCCCTTCCCCACGACGGCAAGGTTTTGCAATTTTGCTCTTCAATTCAAATAATGTATGAGAAAGATAGATAGATTAGGGACCTGAATTAATGCAAGATTTTGAGAGTGCGGCGGTTGTGCTGGTAGATTCTGGCACTGGACACCAACAGGGAGAGTTACGAGCTCGGCCTCCCCGTCATCCACAAGGCCGGAGTCGCCCACAAGATCGACTTCCGCGAGGGCCCCGCACTGCCCCTGCTGGACCAATTACTCGCCGATGTGCGGAACACCACTGCAGTTCCCCCTTTTTGCTTGTTGCTTTCTATGTGTTTGACTAAATGCATGCTTAACAAGAGAGCGCCATATATGCAACAGGAGAAGAACAAGGGGACGCTGGACTTCGCGTTCGTGGACGCTGACAAGAGCAACTACCTCAACTACCACGAGCGGCTGGTTGAGCTGGTGAGGGTCGGGGGCGTCATCGCCTACGACAACACGCTGTGGGGCGGGACGGTGGCGGCGCCGCCGGACGCGCCGCTTTCGGAGCCCGACCGGATGCTCAGCGAGATCACGAGGGCGTTCAACAGCACCGTCGCTGCCGACCCCCGCGTCGAGATCAGCCACCTCTCCATCGCCGATGGCCTGACCCTCTGCCGCCGTCTCGGGTGAACACCGGCGTACGGGAGCAAATCTCTTGCAGCTTTTGCTCGCAGCACAAAATTTCTGCATGTCGGGCAATCTGGTTGGTCTACCTGTTGGAAAGCTGATAATTCCGTCCTTTCGGATGACCACTTTGGTCAATTAGTATGCAGAATGTTTTTTTTACCTACTAAACTGCCAGAGATATCTCCTTCTCCTAGCTAGGGGGGCTTTTCATTAATTGATCGAAATAAAAAGGAGATGCGAACAAATTAAAAAAAACATTGTTCATCAAAAAATAAAAAGAAGGTGCAAACAAATAAAAAACTACCTAACATTGTTCACGGACTTGAGTTGGAGTTACTATCCAAGTTTGAATTATCTGTTTGAATCTTATCGAAAATATGAAATTGATCGAGTAGTTGAACAATTAAATTAATAAAAAAAAAGATGGTTAGATTGTAATAATTCACTCAAGTACTGCGATATCGGCTATTTAATATATTGATAAATTTAAAAGCTTGTTCACTGATTCGAAAACAATCCGCATTATGTCAAAGAACGAGATGCAAAAACATATCAAGAGTACAGATTTATAGTAACCTAAATATTGTATTAGAAATAGTAAAATAAAAAGACACTTTTTGATTAATAGAATCTAAATGAAATCTCGCCTTGAGTAAACTATAACATAATGAATGCATACAAAAACTAAAAAACATAAATATTGCAAAAAAGTTCTCCCTGTTCTTTACCTCTAAAACTCTTCTATGCTTTCAAATCATGAAGGTAGGTCCTGATTGAAATCTACAGATTTGTTGAGGTCGATGTTGAACATAACATTGCTTTTCTCCTGACCATGATCGGGCACATCATTGCATTCCTTCCGACGATCATCAGACACATCATTACTTTCCTTCTGACTGTTATTTGGTAATCTTTTCTTCCAACCATGATCGGGTGCAACATTGCTTTTCTTTCGATCTTGATTGAGTGAAACATTACATTCCTTCTGGCTGTGATCTGGTAAAGGATAATGCTTCCTTTGGTGCCCGCCGAGAGCTTGTCCCGATGCGAATATTTGGCCACACTTTTTACACTTATGTATCCCTAAATTCGGTCCCTTCGAAGCCGTCTCGACTGTCAGCTTCTCAACATGGCTTAGTTCAACTTCATTTGCTTCATTTGCCGTAAATGCTTCATCCATGATGTTCTTGCCTTTGTTGTGACTTGCCATATGACCGCCTAATGCTTGATGAGTAGGAAAAATTTTATTGCAGACGCCACACGGATAAGACCCAGCTGATTTCTTAGCCTTCTTCTTCCTTTTTTCTATCAAATTAGATAATGGTTGTAAGTGCGATTCTTCGATGTATTCTCCGTCATAATCACAGTCTATTTGATGACCACCAAAATGATCATCACCTTCAGAACCCTCGTTTGCGGTCTCTTCCTTATCATGGATAACTCTAAAGTCGTCTTCTATGCTCTCCCTTTTCCTCTTAGGTGATCTATAAGTTTCATTTTCATGAGATGGACTAGCACTTTGCTTACTTGTTTCTATGCTGAGATAAACTAACATAAAAGCTGCATTAATTGCTTCGGTGGTCGGATCAATAATTCGATTTGGATCTCTTCGCGGTCGAACCGGGCGCTTCGAGGCAGGAATTTCCACTTGAGGAGCCGATGTGCTGCTAGGTTGTACTAGTTGCTTCTTTGCCATGTTCGGCGGCGGGACTGCTCCTTTGTAGCCCCTATTAGGATGGCTTCTCAGGTGGCCATGCATCGCCTTCACCGAAGGGAATGTCCGCCCACACTCCACACACGTGGGGACCTCCTTATGATTCGCATTTAGGTTGCTCTTGAACTCGTCAGCGAGGGCCTCATTGTTGAGATTCTCTTTGTTTTGCAAGGAGAGATGAGAATTATCTACACCGAGATAATGTTGGGAAGTATTATTGTATGCGCCCATATCATCATTTTCAACATTAGAAGCTCTTTCGAAGTTCGTATCATCCGATTTTTCTCCTTCGTTCTTTTCGCGCGCCACGGCCACTTTCTTATTAGAAGATTTGAATAGTGCAGGCTCATTTTGACGACGAGGGTTCATCTCTGAAATAGTATATAAAGAGGCCAACCAATCTCTGATGAACTGCAGTAGAAACAAGAAGAAAATCTAATTAAATAAGGTTACAAAAAGAAAAAAAATTGAAATCTGAACTTCGAAATAAATAATTTTATTGTTTATTAATTAGTTCTATTGCACCCTAAAGGAAAAAGGAAAAAACGAGCTAAGAAGCAAACACCTTAACAATGTAAAAGAGCCATAACGTAGGTACGGATCTGAAGAGACAACAATCTCATTAATATCATGAACCTTTTTAAAAAAAAAAATTAAAAAACCCTAAAGCTTAGGAAAGAAGAAAAAGAAATTAAATAGAAACAAAGCAAAAATCTCAGATTAAAACAAAGAAAAGGAAAGCTCAGAAATTATATTGAAGCTCACTCCTGATTCTCAGCAGCTCCCTTCTCCCCTCCTCAGCGGCAAACAAATACCGCACAATACATAAAACTGTATCACCTGATACTTCAGTTACTGATCGCAGAGCTCTTCCGTAGATCTATCTACATATCACCGACCGATTTGATAAACACACATAATGCGCAGCACAGCCACCACCAGTAACTGCAGTCGCAGCCACATACAAGGCGCAAAGTGTTGATCAGCTGCAATGCATATACAGAAGGATACAATTAATATCAGATCTTCATTAAGATGATCTACACAAAAACCTAAACAATACAACATCGAAGTTACATCTAGAAACAAAAAAAGAAGAAGAAGAGATAATAGTAAGGTTAATTAGAATTACCTAGTAATTGAGCTCATATTGGACGAAAGTAATAGAAACGCAGATGATGATGATGAGGACTAATTCAGCTCAGAAAATCTCCTCTTTCACGAGATTGATTAAACCCTAAAACTGTTACGTGTGTAGTGTGTAGAGAGAAAGGAAGAAGAGCCTAAGAACCCTGTGTAAATAGCAGAGTATAAGAGTGTTGAATTGTATAGTACAGAAGTGTATATAGAGAACAAGAAAAGGAAACAGAAATAGGGTCAGGAGTAGTGGTAGAGAGAGAGGGGGGAAGGGGAGAGAGAGAGAGCATATAGATGAGCTGATTAAATTGGGAGATCCCAATAGGGAAACTTGCAACATTCTCGAAACCTTCTCCGCACCCGGTCCACAACGTCATCCCGTGCACCATGCAACGGGGCTGTCGATGGATGCGGAGCAGGGTTCTGCAGTGCGGTGCACGAGATGAGTTCGTGCACCCGGTCCACGCAAATAGTCCGTATGGAGAGATTTGGAGAATCTGTTCTTTCCATATATTCTCAATAACTCTTACTTCCCTTTTGGTGCGTTACAGGACGCGTTGGGGGGAGTTTTTGTTAGTATATTTAGGAGCGAAACCGGTTTTTTTTTTAACTAGGAGGCCCAGGATTACTTAAAAAAAAGATTCTCTAAGATTTTATTAATGTATATCCAAATTCTCCTCCTTTTATTTTTCTTATTTCCTTTTTAGGATCAAATATTTTAAAAAAAACTTCAAATGCTACCCCTGTGGTTTCACACTTTTTCACTTTAGTACCTTTTGGTTTAAAGTATATCAAATTTGTATTCTATGGTTTCATTTTTATTTTTTTATTATCTATTTCATTAATTTTTTTTTTATTTAATCAGTGACAAAGTTAAGACTATAGGATGCTAAAATAAATATTCGATAAAATCTAGGTGGGATATTTGAAGTTTTTTGTATATAATTTAATGAAATATTGATGAAGAAGCTGACGAAAAGATAAAAATGAAACCATAGGGCACTAACTTGATACACCTTAAACCACAGGACACTAAAGTGAGAAAGTGTGAAACTACAGCAATAGTATTTGAAGTTTACCCAAAAATTTTAGATCATTGTTATTGATGGATGGATGTTTAAACAAATAATAATAAATAAATTCTCTCCTTTTTTTTTTTTACTTTGTTAAGATATATATATAAAAAAATGTTTTAAACTTTATCTTCGGGCCTTAACTTTAATTTCTCTGATTGACTCTTTCTTAATTTCTTTTTTTTTTATTTGAATTATTCTAGGTATTCTAAGTGACAAATATTTTTAGTTATTTGTTTTATCTTTTAAAAGTTTTTTTTTTTTTAGAGATATCTTTTAAAAGTATTTTGAAACTGTTAATATTGATAAAATTACTAACAAACTTAATAAAATTTCTATATGTCTATCACATTTTTTTATAGAAAAAAATCAATTGCCTTTCATAATTTAAAACATTTTTTTAAAATCTTTTCCAATATCTCCCTATCTCTGTAATGGAGAGAGGCAATGAATGATTGCTTAAGGAAGAAATTTGTTCTAATCTGAACCTATCATAAATATTATTTATATGCATTGATTTTTCAAATCTAAGCTATAAGTCTTCTAAAAAATGATAAATTGCTAAACGGTATTGAAAAGGAATAGAAATTAACTGGTGAAAACTATCAGAAATTTTAACAGTTTTCAGTTATGCTGTAACTACAATGTATATATGATAATCTGTCGAGTTCTGCAGCAACATGAGGCAAAAAGAAAAGGAAAAACAAAAAGAAAAGGCTAAAAGAAGTTACTTACAAGACATGAGCTCGAACTACAAACACAAAAGTATTACCCTGCTATTCAACAAGCTCAATCAAATTTGTTTGCCCAAAGAGGATTGAAAGATGTGAAATTTATCTCTTCGGAACTAGCGAAGGCTAGAAGGTACTTTTAAGGAAAAGATTACAACACAGTCACTACAATCGAAACTCTGTTAAGTCCTTAGCACAGTAAGAAAGAGCTACCTTGGTGTGGTTTCCAGTCATCTGTACATTTTCTTTACACACAACAGCAGAGTACAAGCATTATTAAGATACAAAATCGATACGTACTTCTACTATCAACTCAATCCCTACTCTTCGAGCATTTGTGCCGGTATCTAGGCTTTGCACCTTTGTAGAAGAGAATCGAGCACCTTCATAGAAGAGAATCGAGATATGTGTAATTCCTGATGCGGCTGTATTCAAGTAGACTTCCGTAGGTTCGGTCCCAGACACCAATAAAGAGCGCCTCTGTATCAGGACTAAATGACATGCCGGAGATCTCGCCAAAGAAGTCTAGTTCTTGTCTTTTACTGTACCCACTTCCTATGTCGAAGATGTGAACAAAGTCCGCGGGCTCTGCCATCGCCATGAACTGACCATCCGATGTGAACCGGATGGAACGTATGGCTCCCAGGTTGCCTCGCAGTACAGCAAGAGATTGGGAGAGGTTGCGGACATCCCAAACCCTGCAGGTCTTGTCCTGGTTCCCGGTGGCGAATGTGCGGCCATCAGGATTCCAAGCTGATGCAAAGGAGTAATCCAGGTGGCCTCGCAAATCATGCACGGTCTACAAGAAAAAGCTTTTGTAAACTCACTCAGATTGAGCTTTCAAATTGAGTCATAAGATCAGGAATAGAAGTTTTCTGTTTCTTTTCTGCTCCCCCCCACCCCTCTCCCTCACAAGGGAAAAAAAAAAGAAAGATAAACAAGGGGTGGATAAAAAAAGTATTCTTTTTACCTTTCCAGTATGAGCATCGGCCAGTATTCCTTCAGGGTTGTCACCTACAATGACCAAAAGCTTTCCATCTGGACTAAGGGATGTATGCTGCATCAGGAACAAAAGATACGCGTAAGGGAGAAAATCATATTGCCCATCAACAAATCATGTTTTACACAACTACGATATAACTGGAACGGCATTCCAATAAGAACCACAAATCCCAGCATGAGAACAGTACTCTCTCTTCTTATTCATTTTATTTCGAAGAGGTTCTCAACATCCATTTTTTAATAATTCTGCACCACTGTATATGGAAGTAACTCTCCTCCATGGTTCATTCGTTTTTCTGAGGTTGTTGTTTGATATAAACCTCTAAACAATATATGACAAGAAATGAAGCAATCCAAAGGATCAATTATGCGAGGCTAAATATATTGCGGCATTAATAACTGGGCATAAATATGGAAGTTATAAAAAAAAATTTGAAAGCTTCCACTGAAATTGAAAAAGAAAAAAACAAAAAGAACAATCGAATAAATCAGAAGGGGGGGCTAAAACTCCTCACCATCCATTACAAGGAGAGTATTTACAAATAACCAATTAAACAACACAAAGACCAAAATGAACACAGGGGCTTACATTTACTGGCCATTGGAAACGGAAATGCCTGCACAGCTGAAACCTCTCCATGTCGAAATCTCGAACTCCACAGTCATTATTTGAAGCCATGAAGTGAACAGAACCACTGGAAATTCATTTCCAGGTCACACCATTTAACTTAGATAAAATAAAAGGCAAAGCTAGTCAACATCTAAGAAAAAGAAAAAAAAATACCTAGAACTGTCATATATCTCGACTGCATTCGCGATAGCATTGTCATCATATGTTGTTCGGCAACAAAAGATTATACCTTCTCGATCCAAATACTGCAAATCCAGCCAAATTTTAAAATGTACATTAAATAAAGTGACAAGAACAAAAATATCAAGCAGGACATCTGACCTTTCCCACTGCTAATATAGCTAAGTCAAATTACTGTCGAAGGTGGCACTATACCACACTTGAATACCCCAACACAAAAGAAAGTCTAGGCTAAAGTTTTCCCCAACATCACAGAAGAAAATACTACAGCCCAAAACGAACACGGACTGGACCTGGGTGTACCAATGTCTAATATGTATACTACGGGCCGAACAATGTTCAACTCAGTTTCAAGTAGTAACTTCGTCAGAGTGGCTTAGGCCATGGTTCAAAGCAAAATGAATAGACCCAAACTTACCTGGACCAACTACGCCAAACTTCTTTTGACACCACCAAAACAGATATTGCGGTATGCAAATGAAATATGCCTTAATTGTCTGAAAACTTCTTTTGCAAGTTGTCATAATTCATTGCAAAGTGATTAAAATATCTAAAATCTAATGCAATCAAATTTAATGGTAACTTTACTATATAAATCTGTTCTTCCATCAAAAGAGAACCAACTAAAGCCAGCAGAAAGTAAATTGAAGCCTTCATACAAACGAGACTAAATCAAGATAAGTTCAAGGGCACAAAAAAGGTTCAAATGCAACAAAAAAAAAAAAAAAAAAAACCATCCTCTTCCAAACTTGAAGTCTTTAAACAAAATATGCCATCCTCACTTTTGGACCTACTAGCTCTTGTGGGCTTCAAATAGAGTGCACCTCATCCTCCCCTAACTATGCACACAGGTATGGCTGTGTGTCTAGTTAGTTCCAACTTAGTTCCGGTACTGTCTTATAGGCCATGAAATTTTACAACACATAAAGAGTTAGTTCAAAAACTGGAATTCTTACTTTGCAAATTAGTTCTCCTTGAAAACCACCTGCCACAAGCAATTTATCCTTCACCGCCAATGTACTAACTTGAGTTTGAAAAAAACCTTCTAACAGACTCCCTGGGTGTTTCTGCAGTTAAAGGTAGTGACCAGTAAATAAAGTCCAAATTTCACTTGAGAGAGAGAGGCAAATACAAACAAGAAATAAAAAGAAGAGGAACCATGTACCTCACACGGAGCCACACGACCTTGAACATTCATTACTTCATACTTCTCAGAGGTTAGCGCTGACCAGTGAAGCACAGAATAGTGTGACATAAGGTATACATCATGCTTCGATGTAGCCCATACTAAATTCCTCAACTGTAAAATAGCATAGAATGCAGGGGTAACAAAAATTGTTGATTAGAAATCTGGAACACAATGACCAGCAAACGAAGCGTAAAAACAAACAGCAAATTGATTAACTAAATTAAGCTATTTGCAAACTCCTGCATTTGTTAAATGAAGTTTCTCCTTTCAATCTTTTTTCTCTCTTTCCACTTTAACTTTTCTTCAGCTAGTGGACAGAAGGCAGGCCAACTAGGGGAGGAAGCACAGCCACAAAGACCCAATAAAAAAATATCCCACAATTTACGAATTAAAACATGTTTTAGCTCAGAAGATAAGAGAGACTATGCTCTCAATATATCACGGATACAATATCTACAAAGAAATCAGCATAAGCCTGATGCACGATATAGTAACTTCAACATGATTAATAAAGCAACCATTTTGGAATAACACAATAATAAAATAAACCTGAGTGATTACTCATTCTAGAAAGTGACCACATATATCACATAAGTGAGAATGCCTGTTCACCTGAAAATGAAGGATGGTAGATTTTACAGATCTTGTATTACGTTGGAAGTCATAAAACATGCCTCCTTTCTCTGTAGATTTGCAAGCCTAATGCAAGATAAACAAGTCAGTAAAACATATAGAGTGAAAACAAATGTAGAAAACCTGGACCTGGTATACATATCATGCCTTTTTTGATGCTTCTCCAGAGTTTTGTACATTCTCGTAATTTTTGTATTGTTCTAATCTTGTTTGCCGGTATTTCTCTCTTGTGATACTCAGTCTATCCCAAGGTATTCCTTGGATATCCCTACCTTCTCTTGCTTGGGCTGAGGAAGTATCAGTTACCTTACTGATCTGCAAATTATCACAATTTTTGTTTCAATAAAATGCAGAAAAGAATCAAATAGAAAGGGACAAATAAGCCCGTAAAAGAAAGCTAACTGCAGAAAAAATCTTACTGATTCACCATATTCTTCATCATCTGAATCTGAATAGCCCATCCCTCTACCATGATATTCTTCATCCATGTCCTCCTCTGCATCACCCATTTCATAATCATCTGCCATTTCATCAGCATTGTCTCTTTGGTATTGAGACATGGACTCCAATACTATTCCTACCACACAAAAAAAAAAGTGTCAGCATATACAAAGGCAACAAATTCCTAAACAACTGAGATTCAATGAAAAGAAAACATTCGCTTGACAAACTAAACCTTCAAGAGCAGAAACCAAAAGACTTCTCCAGAGAGTACAAATGCCAACAACAGAACACGTTGCAGGATCCTTTTAACAGAAACCAAAGAAATCTAAGTTCATTTGAACTAATGGAAGCAATTCCAATACGCCATTAAGGATTGGTAGAATGCAACACATTGTTTCACCGCCTACTTGTATTAGAGAGAAAGAACCATGATAATTCATTTTTATCGAAAAGTGCAAATAAATGGTGCACAAAAAACAATTTGATCTAATTCCGACCAACTACATATAAGGTGGAAAGTTTGCAAGAAACTGTACATTATCAACCTTAATACAAAATCAAGTAATGATTCATTTTTCACACATCATAAAATTCCAATTATCCTACGTATCGTGGTTATACCAAATTGTATTATGACATCCAACATAAGCTTCCACAATGAACAAAAGTAGCATAGCTAAATACATTCTTATTACCCAATACAGTGGCATTTATCACTGCATAAGTAATTTAGTAACCGCGAAGCTATTGGCAAATTAAGAAAGCAACAAAAATGTTTTCAAAGCATCATATTTAATCAACAGAAGAAGCAAAAACATCATTATACAAAAGCATTTGGATTTTTAGTACTTTAATCACCCAACCCCCCACCTAACAAAAAAAGTGAATAAAAGAAAAATAAATAAATAAAATTTTGCAAACTAGGAACTCGAGGTAACAAGTGATGATATCCTTCCAAAGAGCGAACTTTTATTATTAAAAAAAAAACTATATAACCAACAAATATCCCCGATTTTATAAGGAGATAACACAGTAGATGCGAATAAGAATAATCCTAACATTTCTACTGCAGTAGCTAAATTTTCCAAAAGAAATTACAACAAGGCATGTCAGATCCGAATATGTTCGAATTCGAATAAAAAAATTCTTCAAAAAAAAAAACCAAAAATCGCAAATTTTCCGGATCCGTACCGTACTAGGGTTTGAAGGGCTTCAGATCTCGGATGACTCAACAATCGACATCAATCTAGGGTTATTGCAAGCCGACGAATCGCAACCCCAACAAGTTCTAGGGTTCGGAATTTTGTCGACATCAATCTAGGGAATAATGGGAGGAAGATGAATCCTCTCCGTCCTAGGGTTCGGAATTTTGTTTAATTTTTTAAAATTCCCTTTTTATTCATTCCCGAAGCTTTCCTCACGAAAATTGAAGAAGGGACCAGGACGTGGATAGAATCATTGAAATTTGTTGGCCCGGTTTACGAAACTAACCCTAAGATTTAAACAAAATTACGAAAGGAACCTAAAGTTTCAGAGAAAATTAATCTGTATGGCGACAAAATAAATTTTTTTTAAAAAAAATTATAGTAATAATTAATAGCTATGTTGATGATATTTTTTTTTTATGAATTCCACCAGCAAATTTGGAACATTTTATCTTAATTATATAAAATAAAATATTGTTAATAAAAAATTATAAACCCACGACATTACATTTCTCATTAAATAAGTTGATATTATGAATATTTGAGATTGAATTTATTGGGAATTTGGACACAACTTTCAATTTAATACGTCATACCCGAGTCAAAATGAGCATATAATATATTATATATATTCCTATGGTGATTAAATTATATTTTAGTAAAGAGTTAGCTGTCATTTTAAATATGTTCCAACTCTTTCAGGATTTTTTTTTTTTTTTTGGGAAATTTACTTGCATAAGCATGCATTGTATCTACATAAAATAAGCATTAGAAATCAATCGAGTTTAACCACTGCTTGAGACTGAAAATGACTTAAATAGATAATGCTTTGCACTACCATCATCTGAAAATGAGATTGTTGGGAATCCGGTACTCGCCCCGGTACCGGATCTCGTGAATCTGCAACCCGCTCCGATACCGACTGCTGTGGATCCGGTATCGATTGTTGGGATTCCGCAACGGAAATGTTAAATCGGGTTTTTACCATAAACCCGTCTACTCAGCAAAAGCTGATACAATCATAAAAGAGAAAAATATGCAGGTAAAATAAGATTCATTAAATAAGAGAAGATTACACCTGACTCCTCTTCTGCACTGAGTAGCTACAACCCGAGTCCTCTTTCTGAATCTCTTCTACCCTTCTCTCGTCTTCTATAAATCCATAAAGAAGACAATCCTTCACATGCACACCCGTGCACTAGGTGCACTCAACACATTGGATAACTCTCTCTCTCTCTTTTTCTCTCTCTGGTACGGCACCCAAGAGGCCTTTTCTCTCTCTCCCGTACTCACTTCAAAAAGCAAACCCACAAAGAGCTATTTATAAGGCTCCACCAAAACGTACCCCAATCCTAATATATTTAGGATTTCTACTCCAATTAATATCTAAATCTATTTTAATCAATCTCTAATAGATTTAAATATTAATCCTAATCTAGTTAGGTTTATCCTCTAATTAATATTTAAATCTTAATTTATCTTCAACAGATTTAAATATTAATTCTTATCTAAATAGGATTCAATTACAAATCTAACCAAATCCTAACATTCTCCACCTTGGTTTGATTTGTAATTTTCAACCGCTACGTCAAGCTCACCATGCAAGCTCCACCTTGAGCTTGTCTCCTCCACTCGATGTCGCCGCATCCGTCGCTCCGTCTCGAGCAACTGCACATCCGCGAACTTTTGGAACCCAAACCGTCTTCGCTCCCGTTCTGACTGTACTCCCGTTCAGAACGTACAAGTTCCCACGCTTGTTCGCCTCGCACACGACCCGATCTCGTTTTCGGACCCTCATAGCTCCACCTGAAGCCGAAATATCGCAACCCTTCGAGTCCACTGCGCCTAACGAGATCAAATTCCGCTTCAATCCAGGAACATGCCGCACACCTGTCAGCGTCCTCATGACCCCATCGTGCATTCGGATCTTCACCGTGCCGACTCCCAAAACTTTGCACGTCGTCCCGTTCCCCATTAGAGCTTTTCCACCTTTGATCGCCTTATAGGTTGCAAAAGACTCCTTCTCCGGGCATACGTGAAAAGAACACGCCGAATCGAGCACCCACGCATCGTCCGAAATTTTCGCACCTCCGGTCGCCGCATACAACACATCAGAATCGATCATCTCCGACTCTGCTGTCTGCGCCGTCGCTGATACCGTCTCGTCCTGGTTCACGACAGTTTGCTCCTTCTGTCGCTTTAACTCCTTCAGATCATTCTGAAGTTTTCAACAATTGCGCTTGATATGCCCTTTCCTGTGACAGTAAAAACATTCTACCTCAGATAGCCGTTTCTTCTGTCGATATCCGGTCGCCGATATTCTCGCCTCCTTCTTCGCAGTCACCACCAGTCCTACATCCTGACTTTGCGTGCCGAACTCCTGAGTCATCTTCCGCATCTCGTTCGAGAGAAGCGCCGCCGTGACCGCCTCCACGCTTATGGACTCCTTGCCATAAAGCAACGTGGTCACCAGATGCTCATATGTCGTCGGTAGCGAAGATAGTAGGATCAACGCCTTGTCTTCGTCATCCAGATTGACTCCGATGCTAGTCAACTGGGCCACCACCTTGTTGAACTCGTTCAGATGATCATGTAGGCTTGCCGCTTCCTGCATCCGCAGCGTAAACAGTCGTTGCTTCAGATACAATCTGTTCGTCAAGGATTTGGTCATATATAGATCTTCCAGTTTCTTCCACAACTTCGCCGGTGTCGTCTCGCTTGCTACGTTGTAAAGAACCTCATCTGCTAATAATAGATGAAGCGTACTCAACGCCTTCCGCTCCATCTTCGTCCATACCGCATCCGTGACCTCCGTCGGCTTTGCCTCCTTCCCGTTCAACGTCTCGTCTAACTCTTGCTGTACGAGGATTGCTCGTACTTTAATTTGCCATAATCCGAAATTGTTTTTGCCGTCGAACTTCTCGATTTCGAATTTCATGGCCATCTCCGTCGATCTCTCCCGCAGATCGGTAACCTTCGGCTCTGATACCACTTGTTGGGAATCCGGTACTCGCCCCGGTACCGGATCTCGTGAATCCGCAACCCGCTCCGATACCGACTGCTGTGGATCCGGTATCGATTGTTGGGATTCCGCAACGGAAATGTTAAATCGGGTTTTTACCATAAACCCGTCTACTCAGCAAAAGCTGATACAATCATAAAAGAGAAAAATATGCAGGTAAAATAAGATTCATTAAATAAGAGAAGATTACACCTGACTCCTCTTCTGCACTGAGTAGCTACAACCCGAGTCCTCTTTCTGAATCTCTTCTACCCTTCTCTCGTCTTCTATAAATCCATAAAGAAGACAATCCTTCACATGCACACCCGTGCACTAGGTGCACTCAACACATTGGATAACTCTCTCTCTCTCTTTTTCTCTCTCTGGTATGGCACCCAAGAGGCCTTTTCTCTCTCTCCCGTACTCACTTCAAAAAGCAAACCCACAAAGAGCTATTTATAAGGCTCCACCAAAACGTACCCCAATCCTAATATATTTAGGATTTCTACTCCAATTAATATCTAAATCTATTTTAATCAATCTCTAATAGATTTAAATATTAATCCTAATCTAGTTAGGTTTATCCTCTAATTAATATTTAAATCTTAATTTATCTTCAACAGATTTAAATATTAATTCTTATCTAAATAGGATTCAACTACAAATCTAACCAAATCCTAACAGAGATATCAGAAACTAATTCCCTTTTGATTTGATTTGATTTGGTCTTAAAGTTGGGTTTTGTTTTTATTAAATGGAGCTCTCCAAGTCCAACCACTTGCCTATTGTCGACTTTGAATTCTCAAGTTGAGATCCAAGTTTTGTACATCCACATTTTTTTAAAAAAATAACTTTATTCAAACAACATTATAATTTAAATGAAGCATTAACGAATATAGGTTGAAGAATAGCATAAAGTGATCAAAATAAGAGGGGTATAAAGGCATACAAAGGCAAATCTAACAGTGGCTATTTTGTGAATAAGAGGAAGTAGGAGGGTGTTCTTGTCAGAGTCGAGCTCATCAATATTAGCTGTACAGGGATGGCACAATTATATATTAGCCTTATTAGCTAAGCAGGAGTGTATGGGGCTGATCGGATAAGCATTGGGACGGGGCCCCTCCCGCGCGAAAATGAAGTCTCAACATCTAACTTTTCTCACCAGAAGTTACTATAAATATTTTTGATAAGACAGCATTCTTACGTATCAATAAATTAAACAAGAGCATGAGAATTTTCAGCACACTCTAGCGATCTGATCAAGTGATCACTCTATGCTCTTCTTCTTCTTCGTCGGCAGTTCAACCACTTTAAGCTTCTTTTCCTACAAGGGAACTTTTCTTCTTTTCCCTTTAAACAACTGTCCACATCACCAAACATGATTGATTCTCCTATAAAAATCATACATTCGCATGAATTACCATTTACAAGAGATTCAGCATAAAAGGATATCTTAGTCCATGTACATAAATCGACCGTGATACATGCACATGAATTAGCAAAAGCAAAAAAAATTACATATCCAATTAACCCAAGAAGAAAAAATAATGAACAAAACACATGAATACAGAATAAGAAAACCCGAGTTATCCACCGTGAGAGAAAAACCGATACTCTTGAGATCAATATAAAGTAATGTGGTCTAATCTCAAAATATTACAACAATCTTTCAACAGCTCGAGAGATACAGCCTCCCAGATTCACGAGAATAAGACGAGCAAAACAACTCCAAATACAACAGCAATGAAAGAATCGATACTCCTAAATGTACTGCTATCGCTTGTGTTTGCGGTATCAGACTGCGCGGTACCAGGAGGGCAAGCGAGCCCCAGCTTCCCTTCTCGGCACTCACTGGCAAAGAGGCCCGGCGGGTACTTCCCGTAGAGGTTGATGTAACTGAACATGGTCGATGCACAGTCGTTGGTCGCATCGTTCAAGTAATCGACGTACGGGCACGCGAATTGCTTGAACGCAGAACAGCAGAGGGAGGGTGGGTACTGCGGGCCCTTGCACTGGCTCGTGATGATCGTGTAGTTCAAGAACTCAAAGTTCTCAGGGCAATCTGAAAGAATTATGCAGAAAGAGAAAGGAATTAGCTGCAATTCCTTTCCTAGTCTAACACCAAAGTGTCGAGATTCTACGGAGTGCATGTATATATAAGTCAAAAGGTCTTTATCAAATGACAAGTAGAACAAGATGTGACAGGACTTGCGTGTTCGATATGCTTCTTTAATTCACTAACAAGATATCGCATACGATGGCAAACACAATCAGGTAAAAGCAGTGTTTTCTAAAATGTGTTGCAGTTGCAGATTTCGGGCTTTTGGCCAGCGGTGAGAGTAGATGTTTGCTTTCTTCTTCTTCCCTAAATCAACTGAATGGCGATTTAAACCGGGCATGTTCTTCTAACCTCACAAAAACACTTAGCGCCACTCTCCCGGTACATCAAAGCATCTTCAGTAATGTCTTAGTTCAAATTAGTAATCGACATGTTCGACAAAGTTGTGAACTTTTCGAAAGTCAAACACAAACTGCTGCAAACAGAACAGGACGAGAAACCAGGATAACATCACAAACAACAGCATTCTTCAGGTGGTTCCAAAAATAGAAAACTGTTTAATCCCAAAAATTACGACCTAACAAAGAAAGGGCGCAAAAATGATGCACTTTAGAGATCCAATTGTAGTGATAGAAGATGCTCAAATTCCTTTGTCCCTGTTGTTTTAGTTGTTCAGAGAGTACAGCTAAACCAAATAGAAGGATAAATAAGCGCAATTAGAAAAGGAAATTTCACTCTCGATCTTAGATCTAGGGCTAGGGGCTCCTTATCATTATAACTAGAGCCCATTACAGTGTCAAATACACCCTAGAAACGTGATCTATGTCGCTGTGCCAATTCATCGGCATTGCGGGGCAGTGGGTTTGTTTGAAATTTTGAATCCTACAAAATGGTGAAAAACCATAAACAATTATGGCAAGCAATATAACCATTAAAGAAGATTCTCCTGTATCTTTGCCCAAATCAAATAAAATCAAAGGGGAAAGAGAAAGAAAAAAGGAAATGGAAAGTAGTTAAAAGAGTTACTCTTTTTGGCCTGGAGCAAGCTCCGTCCGGTAGATCCGTGCGAGTGAAACACACCATCTTAAACAAAATAACCACAAGGAGCAACAAATTAGACTCCCCATTAGCACCCGAAAAAGGGAAGAGGAAAAAAAGAAAAGAAAAGAAAAAAAAAGAGAGCAAAAGAAGAGCAATGAGTGAAGTACCCACCTGAGATGAAGCTAGAAGTAGCCAATCCAATGCATAATGTTAACAAAACCGTCCGCAGAAACACCATTCTATGGAAACCCATTTCTATTTGGGTACTACGTACAGAGGAGGTGAATCTATCTTTTGCAAGTAGAGAGAGAGAGAGAGAGAGGGAGCGCGTTGAACACCGGAAGAGAGGGCGGCACGATTCAACCAGCGGTGCCTCGCGCGAAAGAGGGAAAGAGAGTGGTCACGGTCGGATCTCTCTGATGGAAATAGCTGGATCCAGCCAATAAATAAATTATGAAACACGGTTTTGGAAGGCGAAGGTTCTTCCGTGTGCCGGTTATGTATATAATATGGCACGGCGGGGAAACTGGGAGGTCGAACCTGCAGGTGGACGGCTAGGACTGCATGATTTGTGGGGAATCACGTTATAGTCAAACACTTATTAGGCTCATCAGATGATAATCTGTTGTATTGTAACTAGGAAATAGTAAAATGTAAAGTGTGTCAGTATTAAGTTGTTTTCCTGCGGGGTACGTGAACGTCACACTTTGAAAATTCCATTTCAAACTATCGATAATGCGTCACATCTGAAATGATTGTTAACAGTTTAATCACCAGATAGTGTTTTCCTGCTATAGATGAAGGGTGAAAAACTTGTCTTTAGTGCCGTGCTCGTTAATGTACCACCAGCTAACCACATGTTGGCACCAAGTACTTGTGTTCCTTTTATAATGTGAAAACTTCAAATACCACCCTTTTAATTTCACACTTTAGTATCTTATGTTTAATATCTTATAATTTTATTTTTATCTTTTTTTTTTTTATCGATTTCACTAATTTTTTTCGTTAAATCAATAATAAAATTAAAACTAAAGGATACTAAAATAAATATTCGATAAACCTAGATAAAATATCTGAAATTTTTTGTATATAATTTAACAAAATATTAACGAAAAAACTGACGAAAAGATAAAAATAAAATCACAGAACACTAACTTAATATATCTTAAACCACAGAATATTAAAGTGAAAAGGTGCGAAAACATAAGAATGAAATTTGAAATTTATCTTTTTTTAATTTACATACTGTGACACAAGTCACACACAGTACATGCTTAGGATGCAGATATATTTTGCAGACCAAATGCACAATTTATTAGCGCTGTTTAATTTGACCGTCCATCGAAAGGTAGAAATGATCTCCACATCCATGATTTGGATCGAAAATCTTTGCTGGGAAGAGCACGAATGTTATTCCTCAACTTGTAGTAAATGCAGGCTAGCAATAATAAGAAATGCAGAAGAGGATTGAAGGAGACGAGGAAAACAAAAAAAAAAAAATGGAGACAAATAATAAAAGAAAGAAGCAAAATTTACATAATAATTTACTGTGAGGATGACCTTTCCCTATTTGTCATCTTTCATATATTCACCTCTACTAGCCACTTGCTTCCCAATCAGATGCACCGATCGGGGAATGTGGCACAAACTCTCACGACTCATCCAAGGTCAAAAAAGAAAAAAGTGAGAAACAAAACTATTTTCTTTTTTGTTTTTTTGGGAAAAAAGGAGCAATTGTATAGCAAGAGGATATTCCTTTGCTTGCAAGAGCTGAGCATCGAAACCCGCCGCCATTCTTTATCTATGCACAAAATTTCCTTCTCTGCAGCAAATAATCAGAAACGAGGTAAGTCAGTTTTATATATAACCTACTGCTAAATAAGATGAATCTTATGTGTTCTGAAACAGAAGCTCTCTGTTCAGCACAAAAGAAATTTCTGTGCCCCTAAGAGGTAGCTAAAATAACGAACAACTAATTGGATGGTTAAAAACTAATAAGATGAATTCTTGGTGAAGAAAAATGAACAATCTACATTCATTCAGGTAGTGATTAAGTAGCATCATAAAGCTCAGAATTTGATGAAAAGAATGTAGAATCAAGGACTTCTGACAAGCAATGAGATTTATAGTTTCTTGAAAAGAGCATGCATGGGCAACAATTTTCAAAGCAGACACCATCAATTCAACTATTGTAGATATGTAAGATTTCTATGACTTGCTAATATTTTATTAGATCAAGGATTTACACGCAAAAAAGGGAGAATTGAAAGAAAGTAGATTAAACTGGCCTTGAACAACTTTTTTCACCTCAAGTTCAACAATTATGGATGTCCTCAAACAAACTGGCCTTAATCATTGAAAGCAATTATTATGTTGCAAACAAATGTTTATTCTACCTAAAGTTCTCTTAAAAGGAAAAGAACACAAAACATCTTCAAGTCGGTTCTAACATTTCGGTTTTCTTTCTCTACTCAGCTCAAACAATTTGCACAAGGATATTCAAAAGGATTTGTGCAGAGGGATGATACTTTCCGCCATCACCAATTTAAAGCGTGACAATATGAGGAATCCTACTTACCCTAAGACTGGACTCGTGTACAGCCTCTAAAGTCTCTGCCATCTCCATCTGCTTTATTACTGTAGCGTGCAATATCTGAAAGATGAGAAACAAGGTGTTATTTAGTACATAAAAAAATTGGCACCGGCATAAAATCCAAATCCTAATATATATATGCTTTCTTATCATGTAACGCAGCAAAGGAAACAATGATAACCGCAGGTCCATAAATCGCAAAAGGAAGCTAGAATAACTTTGGTATGTATGGGTCTTTAAAAACAAGTAGTCTCTAATCTCCATTACAATGTGAAAGATAAACAGGTAGGCTGTAGACCACACCGTTCAAAATAGCAACAAAACCACAACAGAAGCCAAATTAAAAATGAATTTTTTTAAAAAAACCACTGCGGTACAAAATAAGTTATCCTAAATACTAGTACTAAATAAGTTATCCTAAATTAAAAATGAATTTTTTAAAAAACCACTGCGGTACAAAATAAGTTATCCTAAATACTAGTACTAAGCAATTTTTTGATTTTTAACGCATATTAAAGAAATTTTATTATTTGTCACCTAGTAACTTCTATTAGGAAGAGTTCAAAACGCTTAATTTTGTTTCGATTTTATTGTACAAAATGTCCCACATTGACCAAAATGCTGCAACACTGCAGATTTTACAACAGCAGGATTTGAAGTTCGGATACCACAGAGGAACAATGCTCTATTTATTGCCCAAACAGCCAGTGAAATGCCTGACACCTTTTTTTATATAAAAAGCTCACAATATGTTACTTCAAATTTGTAGTACTAACATATGAAACAAAAACTTACTTTCTTTGTCTTCTCGAGGTCATACTCAATGGATTTTATCCTATCAAAAGAATCAAGAAGTACGCGCTCTTTCTCTTGGGGAATCTCTGGCGGCTTGGTGCTGAGCTGGTTGAATGCAATCTCAAGCCTTTGGAGGCGTTCTAAACAAGGGCTAACTCGGTCTTCTTCAACAACCTGAACAGCTTCCTGGCGTCTCGGGCTAGGAACTAGTGTTTCAGAAAGATGAACATCTTCCAACTGCCTCTCTTGTCTACAACTAAAAATGCGAAATATAGATAGTACTTTGAGCAAGAATGCAACAGCTGCTCTTGCAAGATAATGAAGAACACTTCTTTCCCCTGAATCAGCCTCGTTGTTATTGCGCATATCATGAACTGAGTTACCTGAGATCATTAATGCTGATAATCATGATTCCAGAATTAAAAATTTTGCAGTCCGGCCAAATAATGGAAAGCCTACCACACTCGAAACAAAAAATCAAGTGTGTTTTGAATAAATAAGTCAACTGACAAACTTCAGAAGTAAAAAAAAAAAAGAAAAAAGAATTTCACTCTCTCTTCTCGTAAATTATGGAATCAGCTGAACCTACTTAACAAGATCATACTGCATTAATAAACAAAAAAGTTATTTTCATGTTTTTCCATATTATTCACTATCTAGTGGTTCTAAGTACATCAAAGAGTTTTAAAAAGTATAAGTATTCTACATTTTTTTTTGCTACCATGACTGATCAGAGCTCTAATGAAGAAACTTCTAAGAACTAAGTTTATAAACATTGGAAACGAAAAGGAACAGCACATTTTGTGGACCCAGTTTCTTAACATTGTGCGCTCACAACCATGGAGTGCAAACCAAAGCATTTGGAACAGCTATGAGATATTCTAGAAAACTCCATGCCAGGAAACTAGGCAAAGCATGTCCATAGATGATTAATGAGTTCTACTATTTAATTGAAAATTAGTTAAAGAATAACTTCTACCCTCTGCAACAATATAAGAAAATTCGATACTTTTTGAAAGTAATTCGTTTTTCCGTTTCTTTTCTCTAAAAGGAAGGTCCACTTCATACAACATGTTTAATTGCTATTTAAATGGGGTAAAGACTGCAGAATAGACAGCAAGTACCAAGTGCATGCAATCTTCCATTGCTTGAAGAATGACCCTGGTCCGTGAGTTGGTTGGATGCCCTCCCAGCACTTCCATATACTCTGCCAGCTTCTGCTGCATTATTCGCCAGTGAGAATCGGTCATCACAGCTGTAGTAAGCTGTAGAATCTGATGCCCTGACCTAAACAAATAACAGCAACAAGTGCCATTTGGCTCAGGACTAAAATTGGAGAAGATAGAATAGGACTAGTCAAAACTGAAAATGGTACTGTAATTAGATGGGAGAACACGGAAAAGCCAAGCAATGTCATTGGCTAACAGCCTAAATGGAGCTAGCCACCAAAGGAATTCATCTTCTCTCCAATCTTCTCTTCATTAAAAGCCTACTTAACTTTGCAAAATTCTAGTTCCTAAACATAAGGAATCAATGGGACGTAATGGCATACTCCCAAGAGATGCATAACAAAGTGTTCAAACTTAAAAAATAGGGCTCAAAGAATATTTGGAATATGTGAAAAAACTATGTGTGTGTGTGTGTGTATATACCCACACAGAAGGGGGGAGGGGGGGGTGGATGCATAATAAAGCGTTCAAACTTAAAAAATAGGGCCCAAAGAATATTTGGAGTATGTGAAAAACTGTGTTTATGTGTATATACACACACAGAAAGTGAGGGGGGGGGGGGGGGGGGGGGGGGGGGGGGGGGGGCGCGGGGGCGGCGGCGGGCAGCACAGGACGGGACCGAGGGAGGGAGAATCCAGCTAGTGTGCTTACGCTAGCACAGAGACCACCGCACTAATAATTTGTTTTCAACGATGAAATATCCGAATTGATGATCGGTTTTGTTAGATATGATCTACGCTATTGGGAGTATCTAAAAGCCAAATTTTATGTTTTTTCAACATCATTTTAGTAGTGATAAAAAAAATCTCAAAATTGATAATTTTAAAGGCTAGTGTGATGCATTTGTAAGTTTAACAATGTAAACCAATCCAACTCCGGTGAAATTTTAATAATTTTTTTTTTACTGTTTAGAACAAGATCGACAACTCTGATCTGAAATTTAAGTCTTTTATTATTATTTTTTATAAGATTTTTACTTTCAGCCGTTTATTTTGAGACTATTTGTTCTATAGTCAAATGATGTTGAAAAAAAATATAAAATTTGATTTCTAAATACTTTAAATAATGTAGATCATTTCTAATGCAGCCAATAATCGATTTGAATGTCCCATCATTAAAAACAAATCATTAACACGGAGGACTTCATGCTAATGAAAGCATACTAGCTGGACTCTATATGTCAATATATATATGTTAGTGATCTCTGCATAGTACTCAATCCTTCTCTGCATAAAATTATCATATTTATGCCGCACATAGGAGCATATTTCTGCATTGAAAGGATTATTTCAAAAAGAATGAAAGTAAACAGATATGTAAAAGGAATAGTACGAACTTCTTCACGAACTGGAGTCAAACGGGCATAATCAGCAGCTCTAGATGCAACGGGCGAACCAAGATCATCAACATCTGACCCTGATTCTGTGTGGTAGGTATCACTTATCCTTCCCTATCATATAAAAAAGCAACAAAGTTAAATTCAATTTCAAACTAGTGTAGAGCAAGAGTTAGCATGTATAATTGATGAGAAAATGAACTTCTTAGAATCTTGCCCTTAATCGATGTATTCTGAGAGCAGTCCCACTTCTTTCCTCTTCATCAAATACTCTCCTCATTTCCCGGGCAGATGCTGCTGCAACGCTACGTACAAGCTAGAAGTGAAAAAAGTTTGTTATTACTCAGATTTCCATCTATCAAATTTTCTAATAGGATATAAACAAACCATCTAGTTAGCTAACACACTCTATAATGGGACTTGTGAATTCTGATCAATCACTGAGCAAGAAGTCTTACCTTCATAATTGTTGTGTCATTCCATGGTCCCTTGTTTGATCTAAGACAGCCTCTTTTCTCAGAGCATGTACATGATCCACCAAGAAAATCTGGCAATTGACTGAAAAGTATATTTAAGAATTGTAAGGATAACAGAAGTCTTGCCCATGCACTGAATGCAAGCATAAGCAGCAAAAGTTCACAGAAAATATTTAGTAAAATACTATGATACACAACCTCAAGTCAATTGCTTCAAGAAGTCTGCTCTGATACTTAGTTCCCAGCACCTGTGCGTAAAGGGAAGAAAAAGAACCATCAACCAAGATACACGCGATAACAGAACAAAGATTACACTATTTATAATTTTAAAGCAAATATTACATGTATCTTGGATGAAGTTTTGGGGTCAAGAAATCCCTTTATACTGTTCCAGATCAGCTTGAAACCAGCGCCAGCATTGACAATGAACATTTGATGAAGAGTCTGCGTGTTGAATGTCAAGTCCTTCATAACCGTAAGGTAGCTAAACAAAAAATAAAGTATTCATGAAACCACTAGAAAGTACCTCAGGGTAGTAATCACCATCTATTTTCTGCATATGATGCACAAGTTCCCTTGCAGTCTTGCCGAAATTCTTCAAGCCCTGCGTTTGAGAAAATGTACAACCAGTTTAGATATCAAGATTCATAAAAGTGAGACTAAAGGACTCCAATAGAAGTTCAGCCGAACAGAAATAAAAAAACCAACTGTCTCAGGCTATAGTTAGAAGAACAAGAACATAACAAAAAAAGGCAGAAACATACTACACCATGAACATCCAATATGGTAGTTGTTGAATCTATATGTCTTTTGGCAGCAAATGTACATGCAGGAAACTTCTCACGGAAGGCTCTCTCGAACTCCTGCACATGATACTTTATGTAGCGGTCGACAGTGGTAATGTGCATAAGCTTACTGGGTTCAACTTTACCCAGCAACTCAATATAGACAGGCCTTCCCTCCTTGTCAACCCCATGGTAACCCTGGGGATAATAGGTTAGGACTTCTTGTAGCTCTTCAAATTCAAAGTCCTGAAATGAAGGACAATTAAATGCCATAATGATGCACACTATGTAAAATGGGTAGGAAAAAAAGGACAAAGATACAAAATATCCTCGCGTCATAGTCCTTAAGTAATCTTCTAGTCACCATCCGGGATGACATTCAAACACTATGGCGCTACTGGCTAGTTTGTTCACCACACTGGTACTGAACAGCAAAGAGTTGATTGACGATGAAATATTAAAGTAGCATGAAAGACATGGCATAATTGTTCAGAACATAAACTTCTACATTCTATTGAAAGGACATATAGAATATTGAACTGAATGCAACAGACAACAAGGTAATGCCCTAAGGAGCTTCTTATTCCAACCAGAACTGTACAGCGTAACAAACTACTACAAAAAGGAAACTTGTTCCCTTCGTAACTAAATAGACAAAATTAATTAGATAAATAATTGCATGTTGGTCTGTATACATCCTTCATACATCTTACAGGCAATCTAGACTCCACTTATTTAGCACGAAAATAAGATGGCGGCCTCACCTCCAAGATTGTGTCTGTTCCGAATTCACTTCTCCATCTTAGCATCTCAGCCCACATCTGAGTTGCTTTGTCAAAATCAAACTTCCTAGCTTTGAGAAATCTACATAAGTTGCCAACAATACATAAAATCACTACGCCACAAAGATGAGCATATAAATGAAACAAAAGGGACACTGTTATATTAAAGGCGAACCGGAGCATCATATGGTAGTCATCGTGCTTCTCCGGCAATAAACCCTTTGCAATCAGACTTTCCCTGAAAGCATTCACTGCCTGCTCCTCTTCAGCAGGCCTTACATCCTCGATCGAAATGGAAGGAAACCTGAAATCGACCTTCCTTTTCCCTCTTTTCTTCAGAGAATGGGTGAGCTTTGTGGAGGCATGAATGGCCTTCTTCTTTAAAGATCCAATCGTCATTCTCCGCCTCTCGTCTTCTGAATTCTCGACATCAGATCTTCTATCTTTCCTCTCATCATTACTAACCGAGATCTCAACACCTTCCGCAATTCTTGCTGAAATAGAACAATGCACAATAACACTCTAAAACATAATAAGATCCACTGTTCATTTTAAATTTTTCTAAGAATTTCGTACCTGACATTGTTTAAATATTTCTCTAGCAGATCTTAGATTCACAACACCATCTACCCACCATTACTAGGAGCTCTGAAACGCAATAAACATCCATTATCAACCTCTTGAAGCTGAAAAATATTATGGAAAAAATATTTGAAACAAGGAATATCTGGATCTTTTAGCCTTTGTAACACGTAATTGACCCAAAATTTAAATTATTGCAACAACAGGACGATTGGTTCAAAGAAGGGTATGTTTCATCAGTCGGCACTAACTTCCAGTACAACAGAAACCGCGAAAATTCCTGAAACAAGATCCGCAGGACCTGCATTTGCTCAACCCGTTATTGATCTCCCCGATAATCTCCATTGTAGCAACGAACGCAGCATTAAATCCAATTTAACCCTCACAAGATCCAGAAATTCGTAACAGATCTCATAACTCCGATCAAGATCCTCCAAGTGTATCCGCTAAACCCGCCTAAAACCAACTAAAACCGAGAAATCACCCCAAAGCCATCATAAATCGGATCAAAACCATTTAAAACAAGATTTAAAACCGATATATAAAAACGTCTCATCCAACCAAAACGATAAAAGAGGAGATCACAAAAAAAACGTAAGATCCGGATCTTAATTACGCAATCTCACCTCGCGGAAACCCTGGATCGAGATCAAGCACGAGCTGGAGGTGAGATCTGAAGAGAGAAACACCGAGATCGGGATCCAAAACCTCGAGATCTTCGGGACAGGGAAGGGATAGTTGGATCGCTTCTTCTCTCCCCCTTCCTCCTCCTCCGCTCCTTCCTCTTCGCTTCCTAACCCTTCTCTCGCTCTTTCTCTTCACGTTAGCTTCTTGTAGCGGTGGATTCGGAGGAGAAAAAGAATACGAAGATTCGAGCACTCTTGTTACTCTGCTTCCTCTCTTTCGTTCGCTTCTTCCACGCTCTCTCTCTCTCTCTCTCTCTCTCTCTCTCTCTCCCCTTTTCTTTTTCTTTTTTTTTCACTCTTCCCTTCCTCCTATTTATATTTTCGTGACACTGTACACCTCTTTGACTCTTTATACGCCTTATGTACGCCGCTCTCAAGCTTTAATAAGCTGTTATTAAAGGGCTAATTAATTGCGTCACTAGCTCCACACATCTACTTTAATTAAAGGAATAGTTTCATATGTGTTCAAACAATTTTAAAATTTTATATTTTATCACTATAAACTTTCAATCATCATTACAATATATTTTATTATCATATATTATATCATTATTCTAAAGTTCAAAATTAAATGATTTATTTCTACATGTGTCTTTGTTAGCCGGCCGTTAAATTTTTTCCGTAAAAATTATTATGCTCTTGTAAAAAAAATATTTTATATTTTTAAAATTTATAATCTATGGTCTATACAACTGATAAAAAAAAAGTTAGAATAATAAAGATTAGTAATAATTAATAATATTAAATATAATTAAATATTTTTTTATGTGAGGAATGATTATTTTGTAAGAGAAAATTCAATTTGAACTAGTCAACTAATGGTGCGAGATAAATTTGATGACCAGATATAATTGTATTATTACTTTATGTGCCTTTTAAAATTATAGATTTATCACTATACAATTTTAATCATCATTTACAAAATTTTAATTATCACACATATTATTCTAAAGCTCCAAAATATATAATTTACTTCTACACATCAGCAGTTAAAGTTTTCCCATTAAAATTATTATGCTCTTCTAAAAATAATATTTTTATAATTTCTAAATTTATAATTTATGGCCTAGTACACGGATGATAAAAAATACTTTGAATAATAAAATTGAAAATAACTAATAATACTAAATATAATTCAATAATATTTTTTTTAATGGAAGGAACGATTATTTTGTATGAGAAAAATTAATTTTCACTACTAAACTAACCAAGCGAGATAAATTTCCAACCCGAGCAACTTATAGAGGAATAAAGATGACAAAATGTAATTGTATTATTTTATGAAGATATATGTGCCATTCACCTCTGATTATAATAATAATTATTAGAGAATTAAAATTTACAGATGAAAATTACAAAATTTTGAAATCAACTTTTAATAATTTGATAAAATTTAGGATTAATTGGTGAAATTAACACTATTTTAATTAGGGGGGCAACATCGCTTTCGACCGGATCAGCTGGACCAGCCGATTTAATCGCCGATCTATTGCGAGGCTACGGCGCGTGGTGCGGTGCGAAGTACACGTCGGCGAACCGGTAAATTCGTGACAAGAGCGATAGGTTAACGCATATCGGCCGTCCAAGAGATCGTCTAAATGAACCCTAGCCGTTGATGCTTAAATATGTACAAAAGATGTAAAAGAAACGGATTGAGGGCGCACATCGTGATGTGTGCGGTACATCTCACGGTTGCATAGAAAATTATATGCGGAGTGACTAGGCTCAAAGATAAAAATAATAATATGTATATATAATATAATATACATATGCGTATGAGGATTTTTTTAAAATTTTATTTTTAAATTTCATATTTTTATTCGATTTAGGCCTGAGAATTAAATAGGACTTAGCATAAAGACATACTAGTGTAATTGCATAATATTGTGAGTTTATTTAAGTGTTTCATTTGTATTCTTTTTTTTTCTTTTTTTTTTTTTGAGAGAATTGTAGCATGCTACCCACTTCGTTTATTTTATTTAGAAATAAACTTAAGCTAGAAATGTGAATCAACTAGGATTCGAACTTGGATCTCAGGTACCAACCACTAAACCCTTTTGCCACTTGCACTACAGACGGTATTCTTGAAGTTGGTTAAGTTATAGAGAATGCATACAAAAAAGAAACAAACAGCTTATTAATCTATAGATTTTTCTTTTCTTTCTAGGCAAATGCATTAGCCATATATTAATTATAAAACATGTCTATCACTAATTGCAGAATTGCTGAACATTTTTTTTCTTTTTCTTTCTCCACATCTCGGACACTCGTCAACCTAATTTTTGTTTGTCATGTGAGTCAGAAAAAACTGTAATACCTATATTTCATTTACAAAAATGTAACTATCCAAAGTAATTATTACCCTAATCACAAAATCTCTTGAATCTCAATTTAATTTGATCACTCTTTTATATTTTTAAGCCTCCTTGCGTCCAATTTAGTTTTCACTTCCCAATTTTCTTTACGTTCCCCCTTTTCTCACAAAAACTCTTATTTTTCTCTAGAGTCCTCAAAAGATGTATTATATATATTTTTTAATCGTGCAGCGTACGTGAAGAAGATTTGTCTTTTGTTTTTATGTATCTTAGGCTTGATGTTGAAAATTAAAATATAGTCCAAGCCAATAAATTTGGTATGCTTTGCGTGATTAGAGATGCTGAGTCAACAAATAATACAGTCCCAGTATCAATCATGGACTCAAAAAATGCTTTTATAATGTGCTTAATATAGTCAACAAATAATGCAGCGTCCAAATTATCAACGATGATATGTACATCTTGTTTTCAAATTGCTTCTATTTTAATGCGTGTAGTACATTTTGTAGTGCTTTTTGTTTCCCCACTTTAAAGCTCCTAGTCTTTTTCTTTAATAAGCTAAAGATCATAAATTCATAATATATAAAAACCCCCCCAAAAAAAGAAGCTTTGCTATACGACACCGTTCAAAACTCAAAAAATTGAAGTCCTTGTCTAGTTCAAAGAGGCATAGCATGCTCAGCGCTCCTCGCTTTAATAATTAAAAGATGTTCCGGTTTTGTTATATTATTAATATTATTATTATTATTTATACAGCTATAGTTATATACCAACACTGTTACAATAATAAATAACCAAAAATTTATTCAAATCCAGTATGAGTTATATAAAATTCAGTAAGCAACAAATATGATTCAAAACCATTCTAAATTTCCAAGTTAATTTGGGTTATGGAATCTCATATACAATTAATTGTGCGCGAATTGATCAAGCTTTTCAAACCATGTGGTTTATTTTTCACTTGAACCATAATCCTACATTTAGAATATATAGATTGAAGAACAAGACAGAGCCATATATATATATATATCGAATCTAATTATTATTTTCTAATTGAATTTATTTTTTATTTTTCACAAGCCAATAGCCCTTACCTAAACCATTCCCTGATATAGATAATTATTTGTGTTTATTATTATAGAGTTTGAAGTTCAAATGTTTCACTAATAAGCATGCAAGTGGAGGTTCGAATCTCGACCTTATGCTCAAGAATAAAAATAAAGTAATTGCAACCTATTAATAGATACTTTATTTTTTATTTTGGTCGAGATTCGAACATGTATCTTAGCAAAACGTTTGGACTTCAAACTCTGCAAGAAACAAATAAATTTATGGGAAAACTTCAAAAACCCCCCTGTGGTTTCGTGCTTTCTCACTTTAGTACCCTGTGGTTTAAAACGTATCAATTTGCCCCCCTGTGGTTTCGTTTTTCTCTTTTTGTTATCAATTTTATTATTATTTTTTTCTTAAATTAGTGACAAAGTTAAAATTAAAGGATACTAAAGTGAATATTCGATAAATATAAATGGTTATCTGAAGTTTTTTGTATATAATTTAACAAAATGTTAACGAAAAAGCTTCCGAAAAGATAAAAATGAAACCACAGGGAGGCAAATTGATACGTTTTAAACCACAGGATAGTAAAGTGAGAATGCATAAAACCACAGGGGGATTTTTTGAAGTTTTTCCTAAATTTATTTACTAGATCGGAGCAGTTACCAATAAGTGACAAGTCACTGTTGTGTCGGGGGGGAGAAATAATAAATCGACACTGTAGAGAAAATCTCTGTGTTGCAATTAATGCGCCAATAATTTGGCAATTATGATGATGGTGTAAAATGTGTAATTCCCTTTTGTCTCGTGTGCCGATCAAGATTCAACGGTCTAGTAACGGCTGAGAACCTTCCACGTCATCAGAAGGAGGCAGAGCGCGAGATGTTGGCAAATAAATGAATACCTCCTGTTACCATGAAAAAATTCTAGAATGCAACGGGTATATTGGTGACGTGACGTAACATATCAATTAAATATTTTTTTTAGAGATATATGTCCTATCATGATTGTAAAAAATATTTTTATTATACTTTTGTTTGAAAAGAATGAATATGATTGGCTTGTTATTGATGACATGGTGCAAGTGTGACAGTGTAGAATTCCTCCTTACCATGGGTCCAATTTATTTTTCATTTTTCTTATATAAATCATTTGGTATTTATAAAATTTTTATCATTAGATATAATTTTTTAATTATTTTTATTCGTTAAATTATACTATTCAACCAACTATTCATTCAATCATAGAAGACTATTATCATCATAACTGCATATCTCTTAATCCAAAGATCAAAAAATTACAAACACCTATCTTAATTTTAAAAGTATAGAAACTAAATTAATTANTAATAGCATAGTAGCCGGACTCTATATATATATATATATATTATTTTATATGATGGAGTATGTAACAATTATAAAAGAAACTAATAGCTTTACTATAATAATTATTAAATAAAATTGTAATGACCAAAACAAAATCTCCAATTTAATATTTTTATTTCTACTACAAAGATAATATAATAATTTTGTGGGATAAGTTAGATATTGAGAATTGACAAACAACATTAGATTAAAAAAAAAACGATATGACTGTATATACAAAATATATTTTTTATTTTTAACTAAGACTATCAAAATAAAATATCGCGGATCCAGAGCGAGCTAATAAACATATAATTATTCATTAAAAAATTATCTAATATTATATATTTTATTCCAGTCGCATATTTTTCTTGCAATGGTAATTAAAAAATTTTAAAAAAATACAACTGAAACAAAACTTGTGAACGATGGTACTCTTTTGGGTACATTTTTGGTTACGCGAGGCTCAGAACGACGTTTCGTACGATAGCAGATTTTTTCCTCAACCAATGAGAGAGCGACACGTCACGGCATGTTCGGTTGGTTTGAGAGAGGCCCCACATAAGATAAAGGCCTGAGCTAACATGCGCCTTGGGTAACTAACCTACGCCTACCTCCTAGGGAGAGATAGGATAATAAAGGGTACCCAAAAAAGCCCCCAAAAAGCGCTGTAAAGGGCAAAAAAATAAAAAAAAAGAAAAAGAGTGAGAGAGAAAAGGCTGGGTTTGCGTGCGCATAACATTACAGTGTACTTGAGCGACAAGACCATGTCGAATAATGACACCCCTACTCTACGCCGTAGGATCGCTAGGCCCGCCTCGTAAACCACCGTCCAAATTCGTTTGATTTTAACTTGATGCGTTTGTCCAACTTATCGCACCAATTAAGATTTTACAAATCAATAATGCAACCTTTCTCCAAAAAAAAAAACAAATCAATAATGCAACAATTAATAGCATCATTTTTATTTTATAAATAAATTTCAATTTGTTTTTTCAATATTTCAAAATTATAATGAAAACTGAGAGAGAAAAAGTGTACACGGAACCATTTATTTAGATATCATTTAAAATAGGATTAATTATATATAATTTTTTTTGTAAATATATCAAATAGTAGATATAGCTCTATAAAATTTAAATTTTTATACTTATTCAGGTAAAAATTTTAAATTTTCAAATGTACTTCTATTATTAGGATTCGTTAGAAAAATATAGTTAATTAAGTAAAATATTTAACTATGATAGATAATAAGACAAATTGACCTTTTTATCTCTCTTATATTATTTGTGATGGTAGAAAGATGACCATTGAAATTTTTGAAAAGATGTTTTTACATAATTTTAACAGATGGAAACTTTTGGATAGATATATTTGTGATAATAAAATTATTATTTTACTTATATTCTGTTAAAAAACATACTCTTGTTAACGGTAACAATTATCTTGAAAATAACAATTATCTTGAAAATAAAGACCGGTGAATGACTTATCAGTAGCCTATTCACTCACCACTTGCACTTTTTTTGTTCTGTTTTGGCAGAGAATTCCCAACAAAAGAGATATAGAGAGAGAGAGAGAGAGAGAGAGAGAGAGAAAAGAGAAGAAGAGAATGAGAATTGTTCGACCAAAGAAAATAGTGAAAAGAAGGGGCCAAGAAGGGTGCATAGTGGAGTCGCTTTCCTTTTCATAACGCCTCCGTTGGGTCGCTATCGCCGTGCTAAGATAAATTCTCTCTCTCTCTCTCTCTCCGTCTATATATTCTCCTTTTTGTCTCCACTGTGGGATACGGAAAATACCTAACACATAGATCTATATATAATACATTCCCACGACAGCCATTATTAGAAAAAAATTAGGTCGGAGAAGTGAACCACTGTAAACTTTTGAGGGTGACCCAACTGTAAATAGTTTTTTTTTTTTTTTTTTCGTTTCGCCATCCATTGAGGCCTGTACTGTCTTACCCATGTAGCTTAATTCATTTTTTAACTGAATGAAGCAGGTAGCGCGCTACCTTTCTCTCAAAAAAAAAGAAAGAAAAAGATCTAAAGTGCGTCAGTTATGTTGCTGATGTGGTGTTCTCAACTAATCAGATTATTTTATTGGGTTCACAAATTTTATTTTGATTATTAAATTTATTTTTATTGTACTCTTCTCTTAAATAAAAAATAATCAACTTTTTTTTTTTTTTGAGAGATAGGTAGCACGTTACCCGTTTCGTTTATTTCATTTAGAAATAAACTCAGCTGGAAATGTGAATCAACTAGGATTCGAACTTGGATCTCGGGTACCAACCACCAAGCCTTTTGCCAATTACTCTAGGGCCAGTCAGTAAAAAAATAATTGACTTATTATTGATCATATAGTGTAAGTATTATATAGTAAACTTTCTCCTCACCTAGCTAGATTCCAAATTGTACACTTTTCACCTCCAAAGATAAGGCTGGTCGATTTTAGAATATCTAAAATTTATGTGATCAAAAGTTTGCATTGGCAGTTGGTGCCCTCGCTATTTCAAAAAATTGTCTTGTGTGTACTTTGCTGAAAAGAGTTGAACATGATTCTTTTCTGTCACCTTTTATAGTTTATCGTTTCAAAGATAAAAAAATTTACTTTTGGTTAGCCAATTTTTTTTCAAAATTAAAACAGAAAATGATATGCCCTATTTCATGAAAAAAAAAAAAAAATAGAGAGTGACATTATGTTGATATTACAGACACTGGCCTCTACCTACAAAGAAATAACCAATAAAATAGAAAGAGCAATTGTTATAATTTTTAATATATTTTTACCGAACTATTATCAGCCTAACGATAAGTTAGTCTGCATTTGAGATTGTTGGAAGGATATTTGGTTCTCCAAATTAAATATATTGCGTTGCAAAAATTAAAATAAAATGAATTATGGTAATTTTTTATTTAAAATTTTTTATTCGATAAAATTATATAGGGCATGGATAATAATAAAGGGGAAATAAGTAGTAGGAGCATTTGTGTGTAAGTACTAAGTACTGGGGAGCCGAGCTTTGAGGCCACTAGATATATACTTAGGTATCGTTTGGTTCGAGAATAAGCAAAAAATGACTATTCCAAGAATAGGTTGAGGTATGGGCGGGGATTAGATCAATTTTACGTTTGGATGAAAATTGGACTATTCCTGGGAGTAAAAAAATAGCGTTTGGTTAGGTAAGATGAAATAATAAGGATAGTAGGTTTTATAAATAAAAAATAATGATATTATACGCTTATTATATTTGAATTTGAATTTTTAAATTTTTAAATTTATATTTTTAAATTTAAAATTTTAACTTTGAAATTTTAAAATTTGAAATTANTCTATTTAGCAGCTCTTTACCTTGTGGTTGTAGCTTCGATTTGTTTACTAGTACAGCTATCGCTTCGTATACAGAAAAAATTCCTATTTATACAGTGGGTCTGTTGCTGTGCCCAGAAAAATATGTAATCCGGGGCGTGACATTACAAATTATAAATTTTAAAATTTTAAATTTTTAAAATTTAACTATTTAATTAGATAAATAATAATAAATTATAAATAGATTATTATTTAAATATTTATTAATTTAATAACTCAAAAAATTAATTAGTCAATTATTAAAAAAAATAATTGTATTAAATAATTATAATTTATAATTATTTACAACTTAGTGAAGGAATAAATTAGAGAATAGCTTGTTCCACCCAATACATGGAACTACTATTCTTCCTCTTAACGGGTTATTCGAGAATAACCTATTAACGTAGGTATAAATTAACATGCCAATTTTGCTTTATATTTGACAAGAATAGTGGGATAAAAAGGGTTATTACCCTTTTATTCCACAACCAAACAGGACCTTAGTCAATTTCTTTCAACAATTCCAATTATAAGGGGCCAAAAAAAGCGCAGGAGCAAAGTTGGATTATAAAGTCCTTTTTGTCATATGCACTTCCCAATATTCCCTTTTACAATTTGTCGACTTTGATTTGGCCCCCCAACTCTGCCGTACAGCTGCTGCTCTCTCTCTCTCTCTCTCTCTTGGCAACATTAATATTACTCATTCCATTGTAATTTTTTAAAAAATATTTTTATTATATTTTTTTTAGAAAAAAAAAGATGATTGGTTAGAAATAGATGATACGGTGTAAGTGTTATACGGTAAATTTTCACCTCTCTTTTTTTTTTTTAATTCTAACAAATTAAAANATTGCGGAAAAAAGCTACGAGTCCTTCAATGGAAGGTGTTGTGTTTAGTAAGAATCTCTCCTTGATGCACCTTGAGGATAGCATTAAAGTTTATAGCATCCAAGAGAAACTGAGATTCAACGTGACATTCTTTGTATTATTTTTTCTAAAATAACAAAAAACAAAAAGCCTACAATTTTGTTTTTTTTTTATTCACATTGTTTGCTTGGCTGTAATTCAGAAATCTTAATTATATTTGATATGGCGAGGCAATGCGACATCCTTGTAGTGCTACTCCCAGAGAACAGATTATCATAATCTTAATTTCTCTTCGTTGTTCCTTCATAAAAGTTAATGGGGTATTCTTTTTTTTTACAGGTGAAAGTTCAAAATATAACTCGGAAGATCATTAAAAATATTTACGAGTACGCATTAGAGAAGCGAAGGCCAGGCACAATCTGATCCCTGATACGAAAATTGGGCCCAGTGACGCCTCTGGGCCTATGCCTGCTACCATTAGGCCCATTAATAAAACGGCATGGGCCAGGTCCGTATAAACGACATTAATGGGTCCAGCTGTAATTCTCATAAGGGGACATTCACAATGGGTCTTATAGACTTGTCTCGTCACAATCTTTTCTTTTTTTCTTTTTTCTTTTTTTTTTTAGCTGCGGCTGTTGCCACCGTTTACGTGTGTGCCACTTGATTGTTCCACTGCGCCTATGTAAAATTTAATTTGGTATTTGATCCAAAATATTTAATTTTAATTGTTACAGTAAAAATTATATATATATATATATATAATTAACTGCAGCAATTAGTACTATTCTTAAATTGGTCACAATTCTAGTTACAGCAGTTTGAATTTTTTTTTTTTGAGCTACGGATAATCTCTTCTTCATAATCGCCACATATTCGAAGAACTATTTTTTAATTAGAAATGCACTTCTCAAGTGCATGTAACTAAATAAATTATTTATAGTTATAATATTTTTTACTACGTTCAATCAAATAAAATGTTAATAGTTATAGTTGTTACATTTTGACTGTATTTTTAATTATATCCAATCAAAATCAGTACATAATTTGCTCGTGACCGCGGGCAATGAGGGGCGTGACATGTACAGCACTATGGAACTTGTTTTTGTGCTGGGAATAGTATATATAGCATGGACTAAAATGCATGGACACACCCTACAACCTTTAAAAAAAAAAAAAAATCTTTACTCAAGTTTTATTTGATTTTTAATGAAAACTTCTATATATTTAAAAGTTAATTACAGAACATTCCATTAGGTGGTGAAAATTTATGCAGGATGTTGAATATATTTAGAGAGGGGGCTTGTTTGAGAGTGAGTCCAACTATTAATATTGTTGCTGTACAGAGCTGCTTGTGAAAAGAGTACGTCGTTTAGCATGTGAAACTTTGGATAACTACCGACCGTCCCTAAAGTAAGTGGCAAAGGGTTTGGTGGTTGATATCCGAGACCCAAGTTCGAGTTCTAGTTGATTTATATTTCCAGCTAAGTTTATTTCTAAATGAAATAAACGAAGGGGGTAGCATACTACTTATCTCTCAAAAAAAAAAAAAAAGAAACTTTGGATAACTTGTTTTATCCGATTCTAAATTATATATATTCTGGATAAAATTTTATAAACATATAATAGAGTAATTTGAAAGTTCATATTCAAAATTTAAAAATTTAGTGTTCATTTTTCAAATCTTTCATAGTCAAGGTGGTGGTTATGGTCCAGATACGCAGGAATTAAGTGAAAAACGCATCTTGCTTTTAAGACAATTGAAGTTAGGTTTGGACGTGGATGCATCAAAAGGTGACTTAATATATAATGAAACAACTATAAAGTCAAATAACTTTTCTTATTAAACATAACCTGTTTATAGAGGTGAGTAAAGGTCAATATATATATATATATGTTGGTGAGAAAAGAGATCATGTTGGGAATGGCATGTGGAATTTAATGAAATTAAGCAAGAACCATATGCCCACCTTATGTATGAATAGAAATTGTTGCGTGCATCTTAGGCACTGCCGTTGATCATTAGCTCGCACCTTTTGATAGTCGGTAGGTAGCGTTTTTCTGTGTTTAAAAGATATATCCCACACGATATAAATTACGCCAGTTTTTTTCTATGTTTGAAACAAACGCACTCTTAGTGAATCAGTAAGAAAAATTATATGAAAACAAAACAACTCACCTCCTCAAATAACACAACATCTTTTTTATTTTGTATTTCTAGATTCAAGTAAGAAAACACACATATGCAGAGTCTTATACAAAATAATAAACCGAGAGGGGCTTGTGTATTTTTTATCAGGAGAAAGGTTATAGTGTCATACTTACACCACATCATCAATAACAAGCAAGTCATATCTCTCTTCTTGAGCGAAAATTATAATATATTTTTTATTAATCATGGCGGGACAGTAAAATTAAAGGGGACAATTCTATTGATTGAGAATACAGTACCGGCAATATAACTTGTACATTATATAATTTTTTATATTTGAGATGCGCATGGAGATGGATTAATTGCAGTATAAATATGTTAAGCAAAATTATGCATTAGCGTACGTTTCAATGGCCCAGCAACGAGCATGTGAACGACCTACTTTTTTTTTTTTTTTTTTCCCCTCATTTATTTTGATCCCCCCAAAAATAGATATATATGTAGTCAGGGATGTCACATGCATGGTTACACCATTTATTATTTGCTCAGTTGGTTGACATTTGCACATATTTATTAATATGGCCGTACAATTTAGCACATGGAGCTTTAGCGTAGTTGTATCTAAATTGGACCGGACTATGACCGGACTGCAATGCGTACCTTGGATATCATTGGATCATTGATTGGATCCGTATTTATTAAACATATAAAGAGCTCTCCTATAATTTGGTCATATATCGTTTATAATATTTGATTGGATTTAAGTTTGCTAAGGACCAATTTGGGTATCAGAATTAAATCTTTAATAATAACATATTCAGTAAGTAAATTGTTTTACGTAATTGGAAGTTAAAAATCGGCATTTATAATTTAGTAAGAAAACATATTCTATCTACGGGACAATTTATTTATTCTGAAATAATGATTTTAAAGACAAAATATGATATTCATTTGAGATATTTGATCGCGTTTCTTATCAACTAAATGCTACAATCTTAAGTCAAATGAAAAGTTAAATCAAATAAAACTTTCATGTATCCAAATAAAATCTATATATTGTTTATGCATTGACACATATGTGCAACTTTTTGATTCCTAGTCGTTTTTATTGAATTCGTGTTTATTGCAAAAAAGTGTACACTTTCACGGGAAACCAAACATTTTCTTAACTAAGACTAGATCTATAAAATATATATTGAAGTAATGAATTAATTGGTTACATATATGATAACTTTATTTTATTTTTTTTTTTGGATGATAATTTTCAATCAAATCATAATTCAAATTAAAATCAGAGAAATTTTTTTTGCATACCACTAGCTTTATAAGTTGGACAGCTTACCTTAAAATGCAAAGATTTTAAGGACAAAGTATGGAAAACTACTCCCTTGTTCACAAGTCACAACATGATGAGTTCAAGTAACCTACACCTATTTCTCCTTTCTTTTTTTAAAAGAAAACAGAAAAAAACTGTTCTATTTCCAACTCCTCCCATGTGATCGCTGGAGAGGTGGGGAATCAACGTCACCAACCATATACTGATCATGGGGGCATCATGCTCTCTCTCTCTCTCTTTCCTAAATGAATAGTAAATGAGTTCACTTTTAGAGGCAATACATACATACATATATACATATATATATATATATCTTTCATGTGGTGGGAGAAGATTTATATTACTGGTACATATATACAAGTTATAATTGAATATATATCCACCCTTGGACAGGTCAAAAAGGAAATCATCTTAATCAAAATGCTGGTTCCACTTGTATCTGCTTTAGTATTTAAAGCATGCGTGACAAAATTCGACAAAGAATATATAATGCGGCACTCTGAGCGGAGTAATAAATGTGCCAGGCCTTGTCCAACAGTTTGCATGTCCTCTGTCTTTTTCGTTTTTTCCAATTAAAAATTTTCGATGGCTAAGAATTTAATGATCGCTATTTGCGATTTCAGGTTCTGAGATCCAGTTACTTCGTTATGCTGAGTTTATTTCTAAACAGTACTAAACGAAAGGATGTTACTCTTTTGTTTTAAAAAAAAATTAAGAAAAATCACTTGGATGGCTATTTATACGACAAATCACACAGAGGGCACTAAGATATCGAGTTTGAAACTCAGCGAGAGCGATGTTATCTCCGGAATCTCTCTTATCTACTACTAACACCTTGTATTTCAAGAGACACAAAAAATGGTGGGTTTCTTGGGGAGAGTTAGGACAACAAATAACGTGGGTGGTGGTGATGATTAGGTGTTTGGTAGTGCATTATATTGTGCGTTTATATTATAAGCATTCGTTTTGTTTTGCTTTGCTTTGACTAGTCGGGGAATGTGATATCGACGAAGGGTCAGGCACGGGTCTCGTGATAGCTTGGAGCTGCGTGTGTTTTTAGTACATCAGGAAAGCCATACCGTGGTTTCTTTGTTTCTCCATGATGATGCTAATCAATGTAGGTTTCCTTGTATATATATTTTATATATATATATATATATATATAGAGCATATTAGGTTAACTTTTTCTTCTTAGGTGGTTGTGTAGGTTGCAGAGTGTATAGTGTTTTCTCTCTGTGCATGGTTGCATCGTTGACCATCCTGTCCTTATTAGTTGTCCTTTGATGAGACATATATAATATTGGTCCCTTCACTTTCTAGAAAAGAACAGATAAATATATAAAAAAAGTGTTGATTGTGTAATTTTTGTTCCAAAAAAACTTTCGAACTGTTTGAGTTTTAAATTTATTATCTGAATAATAAATTTGTTGAACTGCAGTGCCAAAAGATGCCTGCAAATGGGCTTTTTTTTTATTTTATTTTTTTTTTTTTAGCAGAGGGCCGCATTGCACCAAAAAGGCCGTGCCAAAACGGGGCGGTGGTTCGACGCGGTCCGTTGCCGACGGAGGTTGCAGGAGCCAACCGAGGTCTCTTGGGTGGGCCAATACTGAAGCGATGATGGGGCAATTGGCAAGGCCCAATGGGCCTTCTAATGGGCCAATCAAATTAAATAGGGTTCTGGGCCGAGTAAAAGAGAAGAGCGCATCACAGCGTGTTGGACTGTAATTACATTTGGAGCCCACAATGCACAGTTAAAAATAACATGTAATCTATCTCACTGACACTACAAGGCAAAACAGAGTTTAAACAAAGCATATAGAGGTATATTTCTCTGTTTTCCGACAGAATTATAAAAAATATATAATAACTGATTTATTATGATATGCAAAATGTGATATTATGAAAATCATACTTTCCTATGACATGTACTGCTTTTGAAGTTACGGTGCTTATCATGGTTCCTAGGCTTACTTGTGGGATCCAGCCCTTGGCAAAGTCAAGGGTCTTTTATACTCGAGAAATCAATTCGTTACATTAATTTAAAAACAAACTCATATTTTCTAATCTAAAATTCTAAAACTAAGAAATATAAAATATGATCCACAACACCAAAGTTCTACACGAGACGCAATTGGAGATCATACTTTTAAAGAATGGGCCCGTCAATAGCTTACTCCGTAAATGTTGGATTCGGAAAAGCCCCGGCCCACATGTCACATAGTTACAATGGCACAAAAACTGTTACACCGTAGATTCATCTCTCAATAACTATCCGCTTATATATATATATATATATAATAATAATAATAATAATAAAAAAAAATATAAAATGTAGTTCGTTTTGCGCTCCCAACTCCCTCTCCTCACTCAATCACTCATCTTCTCCCTCGAACGCTGAGACGGATCCGGAGAGGGTGCTTCTCGAATCTCGAATCTCGTCCTCTTTATTAACTCCTCCTCCTCTCCCCATTTCTCCTTGTTTCGCTTCTAGATCCCTCCTCGTTATCCTCCCGTTCTGGCTTCTGCTTGCCCTAGTCCTGCGAATCAGGTAACTCTCCCATTCCTAGATCCGTTCCATTCACTCTCTATTCATCGTTTCGTTGTTTTTTCGGATCGAAAATGGAGGAATCCAGGGTTTGTTCTTTGATCGAGGGTGTTTTAGGTTGAACCACTCACTTTGTGTTGGTTAGGGCTTGTAATCTGGTAATTTTACTGTTGTTTTCATCTGATTTGTCTTGGTTTTCATACATTTGGATGATGAAGAGCTCGTTGTTGTGTTCGGATTAGGGTTTATTTGTCGTATTGATCGGATTTGGACTGTGTTTAGCTATATAAATCTTATTTTTAGGCCTGATTTGGGGTATTTCCTCTCAATTTGTTTGGTTTCAGGATTCGCAGTAGATGACGTTAATTTGTAGAATAAATTAGGGTCTGAGCAAACAGATCTGGCAGTGTAAATTTTGCTATAGCTGAAGTCAATATGGCGAGATCTCGGATCTCAGATGGATCTTACTCTCTGATCCTCTCTGCTTTGTTGTATCTGCTCTTAATCGTCTCTCCTGGCAATGCCTTCTATCTCCCTGGTAGTTATATGCACACATACGCACAAGGCGAAACCATTTGGGTCAAAGTCAACTCCCTTACTTCCATCGAGACCGAGCTCCCTTTCAGTTACTACAGCCTCCCCTACTGCTGGCCGCAGGGCGGGATCAAGAAGAGTGCTGAGAATTTAGGGGAGCTTCTCATGGGCGATCAGATTGATAACTCTCCGTATAGATTTCGTGTTAATGTTAGTGAGTCCCTCTACCTCTGCACCACAAACCCATTAAATGAGAATGAAGTGAAGCTTTTGAAGCAGAGGACCCGTGATCTTTATCAGGTCAACATGATTCTCGACAACCTTCCTGTACTGCGGTTCACTGAGCAGAATGGGCTTACAGTTCAGTGGACTGGGTTCCCTGTTGGGTACACTCCAGTTGGTAGTTCAGAAGATTATATTATCAACCACTTGAAGTTTAAGGTCTTGGTTCATGAGTATGAAGGAAGTAACGTGGAGATTATTAGCACGGGGGAAGAGGGCTTTGGAGTGATCTCAGATACCGATAAGAAGAAGATGTCGGGGTATGAGATTGTAGGGTTTGAAGTTGTCCCGTGCAGTGTGAAGCGGGACCCAGAATCCATGTTGAAGAAAAACATGTATGATAAAATTGATTCTGTGAACTGCCCACTGGAGATTGAGAAATCTCAGATGATTCGCGAACGAGAAAGGATCTCGTTTACTTATGAAGTCGAGTTTGTGAAAAGCGATATCAGATGGCCCTCACGGTGGGATGCTTATTTAAAAATGGAGGGCTCAAAGGTCCATTGGTTCTCGATAATGAATTCTTTGATGGTTATCCTCTTCTTGGCGGGGATTGTATTTGTTATATTCCTAAGGACTGTTAGGAGAGATCTAACTAAATATGAGGAGCTGGATAAAGAAGCCCAAGCTCAGATGAATGAGGAGCTTTCAGGGTGGAAACTCGTTGTGGGCGATGTATTCAGAGAGCCTGCTTGCTCAAAGCTACTATGCGTCATGGTTGGGGATGGAGTTCAGATTTTGGGAATGGGCATAGTCGCAATCATCTTTGCTGCTCTAGGATTCATGTCTCCTGCCTCGAGAGGAATGCTGTTGACAGGCATGATCATTCTCTATCTCTTCCTTGGTATTGCAGCTGGATATGTTGGTGTTCGCCTCTACAGGACTATAAAGGGTAGCTCTGAAGGATGGAGGTCGCTTTCTTGGTCAATTGCCTGCTTTTTCCCTGGAATAATATTCGTAATTCTCACCACACTAAATTTTATACTGTGGAAGAACAAGAGTACTGGGGCTTTACCCATCTCACTCTTTTTCACTCTTCTGGCCCTTTGGTTCTGCATCTCGGTGCCGCTTACCCTTTTTGGTGGGTTTCTGGGCACAAGGGCTGAACATATAGAATTCCCAGTTCGTACTAATCAGATCCCAAGAGAAATTCCTGAAGGGAAATACCCATCTTGGCTTCTTGTTCTTGGTGCTGGAACACTTCCCTTTGGCACCCTCTTCATTGAGCTCTTCTTCATTCTCTCTAGTATATGGCTTGGGAGGTTCTATTATGTGTTTGGATTCCTACTTATCGTTTTCCTATTGCTTGTGATTGTCTGTGCCGAAGTGTCGGTCGTTTTGACTTACATGCATCTCTGCGTGGAGGACTGGAAATGGTGGTGGAAAGCTTTCTTTGCTTCTGGCTCGGTTGCCCTTTATGTGCTCCTATACTCGATCAACTACCTGGTGTTTGACCTTAGAAGCTTGAGTGGGCCTGTTTCTGCTATACTCTACCTTGGTTATTCACTGATCATGGCTTTTGCTATCATGCTATCGACCGGCACAATCGGCTTTTTGATGTCATTTTCTTTTGTTTACTATCTTTTCTCATCCGTAAAGATTGATTGAAGGTACTCTTCTCCATCTCTTGATGCCATAAGTTTAGTAAATTAATCTACTCCAGAGTCTACCTATTATTACAGCTGAAATTTACCATTAATCAACCTGTACCTTTTCATACTCTGTATTCTTTTGTTGCATTTCTCTCAGATTCATGCATAAACTTTTGTAATTCAGGCTTGCTGCTTATGTGCTTTTAGCAATATTTAATGTAGCTTCCAAGTTCTATCAATATTCTGGATTTATGGTGGAGGTTGTTTCTTTTCCTAGAAAAGAGCAATATTTTGAAGTTCTCTTTACTCCATGATGGTGGTGATTGCGTTCTGCAGTTTATGCAGCTAATGCATTTGGAATTGGCATTTTGCGCAACAAAGAACAACATAGATATTTATCAGGTATGATTGCCTGCTTGTGTTATATATTTTTCACCGTGCATGGCATCAGTAGCTTAGCTCCTAACGGATGGCTCACCTGAGCACAGCATAGTGATCTCCAAAAACTTGTGAGGCTAGCCAAGGTTGTTTGGAACATTTCTTGTTAACCAGTTGAAATTGGGTCAGCAATAGTCTTCTTATGAGTTCAGGTAATTAAATCTCCTTCTCCATTACTGGTATCTTCTTAAAAATTAAGTTATTAAATCTTCTCTAACACTGGTCTCCCTCTCCCTCTCTCTCTCGCTCTCTCCCTGTGCAAAAAGTCTACGCTTAACTGTTTTTAAATTAGGCTACAAATTAAGCATCTCTTTCAAGAGGAAAAACACTACATTGTTTTTTTAATAGATATATCAACTTCGTTATTTCATTCAATTAATTTTAGTAAGTTAGACAAAAGACATCAATTTCTTGTGGTAAGATTAGGGCCGTGCTTACTGTTTAGGATTTAATGGTGTGGCTCACTAATTTGGTATGTTTATTAGACAGATATAGCTCGCCTGTGATTGGCTTAACTAAACTTGAGAACATAAAATATGAAAAAAAAAAAAAAGAGTTTGAGCTATATTAATGTAGTACTTAGAAAATCTTAGGTTAGGGTTATTCAATCGGACAAAAATCCAGACCAAACTCCGAGCCCACTACGGCACTACCCACATAGGTAGTCGGTTTCATCAGGCCATATAAAAGATTTGGGATATTTCATTTGCACATCCTAAAATAATGAAATAATAGCATAGCATGTTTAAAGACCAAGCCTTCTTTGCAATGTGAATCCCAGATCACGTCTTTTGCTTGAATATAAACATTGGAGTTGCGAGCCCATGCATCTTAGGCCTAGAGTTTGTGAGCTCGGAACGCATTGTCATATTCAAATATTATTGATCACAATAGCAAGATAAATGGGCAAAAGAAAAATATAGCAGAATCATCTCAGGCGTCGAAAGCGAGCACACATAAGATACCTTAATAAGCTCCGCGCACAATCAAAGAGTTAGTAAATGCTAATAATTAAGGGTAGAAACAACCTGCACTTCCGTTCAGATGCTCAATTTCAGAGGTCAACGAGGAGAGAGAGAGAGACGTGAGGGTTGACCAGGCATCTTGTGGGTGAGCCACCTGCCCCGAGCCTCACGCACTCAACGGGCGTTGAATTCTTTATACAAATCATGCTCATTGAGCCTTCCATGCATCCACACGTGAACCCCCACTTCCCTCCTCACATCTCTCTCTACATGGACAAATAATATTAATAGCTACCGCCTTATACAATACAAAGACGAGCAAAAGATAGAATAGGGAAAAAGAAGGAACGGTGAAACCTCTTTCTCCTAGTCTTTACCTTTTCCAGAGTGGGTTAATTAGTTAGGTGCAGCGAATCTCCAGAGAGAGAGAGAGAGAGAGAGAGAGAGAGAGAGAGAGAGAGGCCCGAAGAGGGGAGTAGTAAGATTAAGATTAGATATAAAGAGAGATAAAGCCAGCAAGATAAGAATGGGCAGGATCCCGTGTTGTGAGAAGGACAACGTAAAAAGAGGACAGTGGACCCCGGAGGAAGACAACAAGCTATCCTCCTATATCGCGCAACATGGAACCCGCAACTGGCGTCTCATCCCTAAGAACGCTGGTAGCTACACAAACCTCATCCCAGGCGTATTAATTCCACAGCCCTATACTGTAGACTATGTGCCTACTAAAGCTTTAATTGATTTGTGCTCAGAAGCCTGTTTAGCTTGGATGCTGTAAAAGTAGAATTTCTAGTAACCACTACATGAAAAATTTTCGTAGCTTCTATTCATTGGACTGGAAACTCATTTTGGCTTCCAAATACCAGAAGCTCTAGATTTTTTAGGATTCTTTTGTTCGTCAAAACTGCGGCTGTTGCTTCTTAGTAAGAAGATATTCTCTAAGCAAGGCCAAGTAGGCATTTAGCTGTTTCCTGGTGAAGTTTCTATATGTGAGAATTACAAACTTGTTGCATGTAACTTACCCGTGACTTGCCAAACGTGGGCAATAGGTCTGCAGCGATGTGGAAAGAGTTGCCGGCTCCGGTGGACAAACTACCTCCGCCCTGATCTCAAGCATGGAGAGTTCTCCGAGTGTGAAGAGCAAACCATAGTCAAACTGCACTCTGTTGTTGGAAACAGGCAATGCTCTTCTTCATGCTTCTTGTATCATCCCACTGCAACTTAAACCTGCATCTTCACGCGCAAACCCCTTCTGGGTACTTAAAATTATTCATTATAGTTTTTCTATAGCATAAGCCTTGTTTGGCATAAATTCTGCAATAGCTGTTCAAACTTCTAGCACAGAAAGGTTAGCTGGCCCCACAACCTAAGGTGCTGTAGCGGTTGGCAGTGACAATTTTACTGCAAATTGCACAATACCAAAGCTGATCTCTTCTGATTAACACACCAAAGAAAGAATTTTCTTTTGATTGAATTGCAAAACATAATTTGAATTTCTCAGTCACACCTGGTTTGGGGCACTATAGGTGGTCCTTGATAGCCGCGCAGTTGCCAGGGCGCACGGACAACGACGTGAAGAACCACTGGAACACCAAGCTGAAGAAGAAGCTCTCCGGGATGGGTATCGATCCTGTGACCCACAAGCCCTTCTCCCACCTCATGGCCGAGATCGCCACGACCCTCGCCCCACCCCAAGTGGCCCACCTTGCGGAGGCCGCCCTCGGCTGCTTCAAGGACGAGATGCTCCACCTCCTCACCAAGAAGCGCACCGACTTCTCCGGCGGACCCCCTCCGCCGCCGATGCCGCAGCTAGCCGCCGGCGGTCCGACCATCACGGCCTTTCCCCCAACGAATCCGGACGAGGTCAAGGATGAGACCATCCGGAGGATCAAGCTGGGGCTCTCCCGGGCGGTCATGCATGAGCCCAATAGCTCCGACAAGGCGTGGAGTGCGATGGTGGGGCCCGCTGGGGAGCCGTCCAGTGGGCTTGCTGGGATGTGCGGAGCATTCCCGGAACTGGGCGAAGAGGGTTTCGGATACGATGAGACCTCGTACGGGAACGACGGGGAGGCGTCCGCGTGGAGCCAGAGCATTTGCACGGGCAGCACGTGCACGGGGGGAGCGGCGGAACAGAAGCCCGGCATATTGCGGGAGAAAGGGGAGGATGACGATGGGGAAGAGGCCGAGGGCAGGAAAGATGACAGAAAAAGGGACGGTGGTATATTTGGTGCTGACTGCGTTCTCTGGGACTTACCTGAGGATCTGATGAATCCTCTGGCTTGAGAAAGGGACAAATGGTACAGCTGAAATGGAACAGAAAAAGAAAAGAAAAATAATTATAAGCCCGCAATAAAAGAGTACAGGGTTAGAATATAAGAGCATTTGTAATAGAATTACACAATGAGGGGAAAGCGTATATGCAAGAAACTGCCTGTATAAATGAATAACAAAAAACTAAGTCACAATTTCGAAACAAAAAGCAATCTAATTATGAGAGGTACCTCTAGTAATCCCCATGAATTGCTGGCATTCTGAGAATTACTAGACAAAAAGTGAGAACACACCGGGCGATTGGTTATGTGAAGAACACAACCACTGTCGATTTACTTGCTCATGAAAATACAAAGGTCACACACAATGATTAACTCTGGCAAAGATTTATAAAGGAACTGCCGAAGTAGCTCAAGAATACAGATAGATGGGTCAGTACTTCGTAAAATTACACTGAATGAGCTCTAATAACATCTAAGTATGTGATGAATTGGATAATAATTCTCAACAGAAACATTAATTTGATAAGCTCATATATGATATGTTATAAAGGCGATTTCTCCGTTACCCCAAGAACAATTATAGAAGAAGGAAGAAACTTCTTTCTTGGTATAATAAATGCCCATCACGTATTTTCATGATCAACATGCTAATTAAGGCTTGAACTAAAGTGAAAATGTCAAGCAAAAACATTTGAAAAACTGTAAGAATATGTCTTAGGCACATAATTAGATAAAATTATATTTCTAAAAAGAACTTTAAGTGAAGGTGCATGACGTGCCAAAGAGGCACTAGAATAGCGTTGCTGCTCAATCCATTCATCCGAGTCTACGAAATTGGCGATAGCAGAATTAAAAAAGGTTGAGAAAGTTTGGCGAGGAACTTACAAACTTCCAACAGAAGTCAACTTGATGTCAATCCCGAAGAAGTTGGAGCAAGTTCAGGTCAGAGAGGAGTTTTCCTAAAACATAGTTACACAACCAGTGAATCATGCATAATTATTATATATATTAGCTTCACAACATACTTCAAAGCAATTAAAAGAATTCCGCCTGGGGTATTATGTGTACTGCAAACTAAACAATATAGGCAGATGAATGGTGCGATATCTGACCTCCAAAGAAGTCATCCTAAATGAAGAGATCTCAGTAAGAGCAACCAAAAGGAAGGATTAACTCTCAGCAAACTTGATTAAATGCTCGCCAAGCTAAGCAATCTGCAAATTTTGACTCGAAGGGGTTGTGGAGATACATGCATATGAGCCATGATTTAAAAGCTTCAGAGGAATTAGACAGAGAAATAAAAGAGAAATAATAAAAGCATCATCTTTAGATAACTAGAAAATATTAATGGGGCGAGCATTATCAAAATAAAATTAATTTAATTTGAAAGGATGAATGGCATGGTATTTGATCTCCAAAGGTGCCATCCTAGTTAAATAAATTTCAATAAGATCAACCACAAGGAATAGTTATACTGGTTCATTAGATGCAATGGTCCAGCCTAGCCATCCACAACCATGTATCAAATAAAAGCAGTCCCGGTCAAAAATTATTCCCACAGATAGTTTTGCAGCTAAAACATCATTCAATTGTCTCATGCTTTCAAAAATCAAAGCCACATGGTACCTGAGTGGACCATATATCATTCATGGCTCCAGTACAGACTCACAGCTTTGACCTCTTTGCTGCACATTCTAGTATCAGCTACTTCACATTCTAGTATCAAAGTTGGACACAGTATCGCATCTGAGGAGAACGAAAAAAAAAAAAAGAAAAAATTATCCAACTTAGGCTGCCAGGTTATCACACTGAGTAAGTCCAAATAAAAGAAAGAGTTGCCTTACCAAACATGCTCTGAAAGAATAAGGTCTCCCTGGCTCGGTGGATGGTTTAGTGCCTCATTAAATATCCACTTGGCATGTACCCTTGGATTATAAAGAGATTTGACCACACATGAACAGTCACCAGCAGTTTCCCCAAGATTTTTGGAAGACAAAGGTGAATCACCTCAGGAGCCAACGGTAAGAAAGCTAGTGCACTGATAATCTTACAAATTTATTTGAAAATACCATTTGAATCATATCGTCAATACTCATTGCAACAAGACTCATTTTCAAGTGACTCTTCGGAAGAAGTATCATGTGCACAGAAAGAAGGTAAACTAAGTAATGGTGAAAATTGGTATGTTCATGTTGATGAGTTCCTAAATTCATTACATATATTGAGTAGGTAGCCCCATTGCAAGCTAATGGTATCCAAGGCTCAAGGAATCAATGGGAAAAAACAATGCTAAAAAATTTGGCCTATTTATTTGGCAATCTGAACTCTTGAATAGAAACCAAATTAAATATATCAAGGATATAACACAATGTTACAATTATGATGATACAAATACAACCAATTATTTGCTAAATAAAACAAAATAACATGAAAGTGTAATTTTGGGACGACTTCTCCAAATTAAAGGTACCTATGGACTACTGCAAGATGAGATAATGGATTAACTAAGCAAAGTATGAGAAAGAAAATGAGGTATCTGCAAGGACCTGCAAATATAAATAAGGATTTATTAGAGGATAGAAGATACTTCAATGCAATAAAAATGAAGAGAAAACATTCCTTGATCAAGGCTCTCATACTGGGCCGACAAAAATGCAATCACAGCCCTGTGAGGATTGAAGGGCTTGTGTTGCATGTTTAGCGCTCATGTCATTTGTTATTGTTGACATGATAGAACATGTCTAACCAATGTTTCCTCGGTGAGACTCTATATGATTCCAAGAAAGAAACGATTGGGCTTGCCTCAAGTTGCTCTTCTGTGAATACATGCTTTTGAATGTCCCAAGTATCTGCATGCGTTCTCCGGAACTCTGCAACCGTTTTGGTAACTGTTGATCTGGTGGGGTAAGGTTCATCAACAAATTGGGCTAGCAAGGTTACATGATTGGGTAGCCAGCTGAAGAAAATGCCAAAACAGGAATATGATTCATGTTAAAGGAATCAAGGTAAAAAGAGAAAAAGGAAACTTCAAAAATCCACCCTTTGCTTTCAGTGCATTTGTAGTTTACTACCTGGTGGTTCAAAATATAGCACTTTACTGCCATGTGGTTTTTGTTTTTATTTGCTGTGAGGACCTGCTGTTATAAGACAGCGTCACACGTTATTTAATAACCACAGCATAATAAAATGCTACATTTTGCATACTTTGGTTGTACTATGCATCACTTTGCTACCCTACTAAAGGACAGGCCCTTATGGAGAGTAAAACAAAAATCATAGGGTAGCAAATTACAACATTTTGAACCAAAGGGTGATAAAATGCAAGCGAGGCATGCGCCATACCAAAAAGGTTTTTTTTTTTTTTTTTAAGATTTCCGATGTAAATTAAGAGTTTCAAAATATTTTTGTGATAAGTAGGAACTAGGAAAAGAGGTTACATGTATTGGAAAAAAAAGTCCAATATATTTTCATTTTCTCATTGCAGTAGTTGTGGTAGCTGTTAAGGATTTTATAAGTTGGCGAATTTCGTGATGGTTTGGATGGAGTCTCGAAGAATTAGAAGATGAAGATTGACGAAAAGAATTGAAGTTTTTGTGATCAAAGACCCTTGAGAACTCAGGTATGATTATAAATAAATTGTGGTGAAGTTTTCATTGTTAAAAGATGTTTAGAAGACTTGGTTTCCTTTTTGTTTATTCAAACTTAAGTTTTCTGGAAAAACTCAGGGGTTGGGGACCGGTCCTTGATCAGAGGGACCGGACCCATCAAGCTTCTCTGCGTAGAAGGTTTGGGAGACCGGTCTCTGATCATGAGGACCGGTCCCCGTACGTGGTTTTCCTTTTTGCGCAGGGAAGGACCGGTCTCTGATCATGAGGACCGGTCCCCGTACGTGGTTTTCCTTGTTGCGCAGGGAAGGATCGGTCTCTGAATTGAGGACCGGTCCCTGTACGCATATTTTGACATCTACGCAGCGAAAGACCGGACCTCACCTTGGAGGACCGGTCTCCCAAGAACCGGTCTCCTCGAAAGGACCGGACCCTGAGACCGACGTCAGTTTTTAAAATTGAGTTTTTGGAATCCTAATCTATCTAGAAGTCTTCTAAACCTATAAATATGATATGAGGATCTCTATTTGAAGAGAGTTGAGCGAGATAACTTTTTAAAAACCCTAACGGCTTGATTCGGAGTTTCGGTTCTATGTTTTTAAAACATCAAGCATTAGATCATCAATTTGATTCTTCGTTTTGATTCAAATTTTAGTGATTCTTCGTTTTGATTCAAATTTTAGTTAAGGATCAAATTGATGATGTTTTAATTCGAGTTTCTCCTCATATTATATGTGCTTTCAAAGACCTTTAATCACCACAAATTGTTGAACTTCTACGAGCTTCAGATGGAGCTTTAGCGCGTGGATCTCGCGTGGAGACCGTGGATTCGGTGGGCGTTTCGTGGAATCGAGGCGTGTGCAGCTGCAAGGACTTGCAGTGTGATCGGTTGGAGGGTTCCAAGCGATCGTGGACCAGCAAAGATAATCTACAACGAGGATTCGGTATTTTGAGTCTTGTATTTTTGCTAAATCACTTGTACTCATGTTTTCTTAGTGGATTTCTTTGTGTGATCGGTCCCGTGGGTTTTTCTCTCCGATTTGGGGTTTTCCCACGTTAATTCTCGGTGTGCTGATTTTATTTTCCGCATTTATTTCATATTCGCATCGAGTTTATTTTATTTTACCGTTTACACCTATTCACCCCCCTCTAGGTGTTTTTCACCTTTTAGATCCTTGGGATCCATATCTCACAGTAGCTACACAGGCATCCCATTTAAAAATAAGCAGAGGGCAAGCCATTATCTTAATCAACACTCTTTGTATTTTCTATACTTCCACTATGATGATTCAAAGACCTTATCCTCGTAAGCTCTTTTTAACTTTGTTTTTTTTTTAAAAAACAATCCATCTCAGAGTTTTCAGCCACCTTTCTTAGGATGTGGATTAGTTTATCTATGACTAGTCATAGACAGGAATTTTTTTTAAAAAATTTTTCTATTGCAATATGTTAAATCATGTAAAACAACTGTTTGCTCTAAAAGCTTAAACAACTAGAGAATGGTATTTTTTTATATTTCATTTGCTCCTTTTGGAGAATTACGGTAATTTTGTATAATTTAATATGGTATCAGAACAAGAGGTACGGAGTTCGAGTCCCACCAGGCTCCTAGTATTATTTAATTTCCTCCATGTAATTCAAGTCCATGTCTTGAGTCTATAAAAAAAGTCTCGAGCAGAGACGTGAGAGGGAGTGTCGAATATAAATAGTAAAACACTATTATCTAACAACTTAAGCTTTTGGAGAATAACGGTTATTTCGTACAATTTAACACAATCTCCTACCATCCATCCAAAAGACATGAAGAAAAGCATTCTAGTCAAATACTGATAGCTCTAGATTAGCTTATTATACTAAGTTTCTAATTACATAGAAGAGAACTTCATTGTTCAAATTTCAAAATTAAGTTCATGTTGCAGGTCATTTAGACATTAAAGTTAATGTTGCAGGTGATTTAGACACTACGACATCAACTTATAAACCAGAGAACATATAAGCAATAACTCCTGAAATATAATAAGCCCAAACTGGCATCTATATTTGGTTGTGTTGAATACAAAAAATTAAAAATACCGTTCTCTGGTAGCTTAAGCAATCGGAGAACAACAATTGTTTCACACAATTTAATATAGTATCAGAGCCAGAGGTCATGAGGTCAACTCCCACCAGGCTTTTAATATAACTAATTTTCTCTCATTTAATTCAAGTCCAAGTCTTGAGCTTATCAAAATGTCTTGAGTCCAAACGGGAGGAGGAGTGTTGAATATAAATGTTCCTTGATATTTTAAGCTATTGGAGAATAGCAGTTGTTTTATATAATTTAACAGGTTGACATTTTTCAGCTGAAAGAATATAGATAACTGAAACTAAATGCCTCTGTTTTATTGTGGGCTTAAGATAGGAACTTTTTGTCGCACCACAGACCTGGGCATATCATATGGAACTGATAGTATTGAAGCAGCGAGAGCAAGGACCACACCATGTATAGAAGCTACCGAATGATGAGAAGTTTTTCTGCAGTAGCATAATTTTCATTTAATCCACTACAATAGGCATAACAGATATCTATCCACTTAAGCAGGTAAAGAACAGAGAATTCAGGCACTAAGTAACGAGAAAAAAGGAGGAAGTTCAGCTAATGTAAAATAATCACAAAAAAAAATTTTAGAAGTCAATATTAAACCTCGGTTTTCCCTTCTGCATAACTGATTGTGCTTTGGCATATGATCGATCACGAAACTCCCTATATAGATCACGGTCTCCGCCCTTCATTAAGCTTGCAAGAATTAATGCAGCATGCTCTCTCACCTGAGCTTTCATGCAGAGAAAAGAATAGCAGATAATGTGCAGTATATTTTCGAAACATGTGCCTGAGTTAAGAAAATAAATGTAATTTTCTTTCACACTTTCCAACCATTGAAAAAACATGTGCCTGAGTTCAGAAAATAAATGTAATTTTCTTTCACACTTTCCAACCATTGAAAACATGCGTGGACATCCGTGCATTATTCTTTTCTTTTTTTTCGCAACATGTTCTTTATATTACTTTTTTAAGTTTTGTAATAGTGCCAAACTATGGGTGAAATCAGGCCGGAAATTCAGGTAAGCGAGTTGAAACAAACTAATTATCAATGTAGTAAACTTCAAATTTTTAAACTTTGGACGGCAATTTGTACTCGTGATCTGGCCAAGTTTAGGTGAGTCTGGATTTTTTTCCCCTTCTAAAATTGTGAAAGTACGTTCTAATGTAATCAAAATTTTGACATAGTGAATAGAATCACATGATAAAAGAGTAGCAAAATAGTTACAAGTATGTGCTTTTACTAGTGTAAGGGCTTCAAGCAGTTTGCCATTAAAAAAAAAAATCAAATTTTTAGCTTCTTTTTTTCCTTTAAATTTTTCAATACGTCCTTTTCCAATTCCAGAAAAAATTATGAAATAGAAATTCAAGAGAGCATTTTGAGAGAATGAAAACCAAATAGATGGACTTGCCTCAACTTGTTTGTCAACAAGTAGCTTCTCAATGTTCTGCCATATTTGTGATTTTTCCAATCTAGATAGAGTGAAAGTGTGCCTGTTAAAACGCTGGCGAAGTGTTAGAATCATAGTCTGCGAGACACTTTTCTTGGAGTTAAGTTTTTTTTTTTTTTTAGTCTTGTCATCGTGTCAAGAAAGTAGAGTTCACTAGCAGAATAGAAAAAAGCCCTTATGAAACACTGAGTAATCAAGAATTGAAACCTTTTGTCATTTTTCTTCTGAATTTTGCAATGTAAAAATATAAATCATATTTTCCTGAAGAATAAAATTTAGAAATACACAAAAAAAAAGTTATTGGTGAAGTCAATGACGTGTCATGAAGCATCTCATAAGTAATAACTCTAAGAACTTTCTCTCCTACGCAAAGATACTTCCATGCACAGAGAAATAAGAAAGGAGGAATTAATCTAGACATCTACAAAATACTCAATATTCCTGCCTGAACAACTACTATCTAAAGGATTTAACTTCCAAACTAGTCCTACTTTGAATCAAATACCACCATGAATCTCCATAGAAGTAATGAAAAGAAAAAGGTCGATGCAAAAGCAAATATTAAGATGACATGACATCATACTAAGGATGCTGTATCATCTACAATAACCTAATGCAAAATGAGAATCTCACCCCATCCTTGGCTACTATTGTTGGAGATGAGGGTAATTAGGATGAAGTGGTCATTGTACAAATATGCCAGAAAACCCATCATTATAATTCTTGTTCAGGATGGATGCAACATCGGTTTATACTTTATAGGTACATATTTTGTGGCATTCACGATAGCAATAAAATGAAATGCATCACTGATGATTCGGTATAATCATACAAATATTTAGAAAATATTTACACCATAAGATATCACACATATCACTTCAGAAGATACAAAACAAAAACTAAGAATAAAGTACCAAAGGGTGGGAATATTCTGCTAGGTAAATATTTGCCCATGCTCTCCCTAATTTGTGATCAGTTGTTGAGAAACAATAGCAATAAGTGAAAGAGGAGATTTGGCAGGGCAAAACGAGATATCATTAAAGATAGACTGAGATGTGTTAAAAGTTTAGCAGCCTAAAGAACAATATGAAAAACTAAAACATTATAAACCAAATGTTTATTCTGACAGGTAAAATCACATTTTCAAAACAAAATGAGAGATAACTAAAATTCAAACCTGTACATAAAGATACCAAGAAAAGTGATAGATTCATATCGAGTTCTCCAATTAGAATCATTGATTGAAGAAAGGATCACTGAAACAAAACGTTCCAAAAAAGGCCGTGGTAGAATTCTCCAGCTTAGTAACTTAAAAGCAGCTTTAGCCAATGCGGACAAATCTTTATTTGATATATCCTGTGAGCATCAGTAAATGCCATCAGCTAAAGAGCACCAAGCAAACTCACAGTCAATAGCAAACTCAAAAGAAAGCCACCTCAACTCTATAAAAGATTGAAATTTGTGTAAGAAATTTTATTTGCATTATGCAAGTCAAGGTTTAAAGTATCGCCCCGTGCCATACGGCATGGGGCGACACGTACCGTGCCGGTACATGGGGGGTCTCGGACCCCCCCTTCATGCGGCAGCACGGACCTGCGTATCGCGCGAGACAGCGTGATACGCAGGTCTATGCCATGGCACTGTGCCGTGCCGGCACACTTTTTTTTTTGCTTTTTTTCTTTTTGCTTTGTTCTTTGGGTACCAAGAAGCATCCGGAGTATCCCACACCCTCCAAAGACATTGTAAATCGAAAATCTACTTGTTAGATAAGTCAAAAATGTTATAATTTAATATTTTTATTTATCAATATACGGCCAAATTTTTAATTTGCATATCTGATCCCTCCGCTTCTATCATAGACATCAATTTTTTTTCATAAATTATTTTATCAAAATTTGTCACACCGCGAAACTTTTGGCGAATTAAGGGAACAAAATCGAACTCAATAAACAAATTTTGAGGCACATCAAATATAGAATTTTATTTTTGCGTTAGAAGATTAAAAATACTGATAAAATTAAAAGCTAGATTAAAACAATTGATACTTAAATTTATTTAATTTATTTGTCATATAATTTATTGCTTAATTTTTTTGATAGATCTAATAATTTTTTGAAAAATTTAATTAAAAAATAATTTTTTCAAATACTTTTTAAAATAATTTTTCAAATAATTTTAAAATAATTTTAAAAATTATTTTTTTGTATTTTATAAAAAAAGACTATAATATGGTCAAAAGAAAGAAAGAAAAATGACTTTGCATTTTTAAAATTCTAATCTATAAAAATTTCTATTCTGCATAAGGTGTAGTTATACTTTACATACAAAAAAGCTTACAAGTATATTAATTGATGAGTATAGTAAGCTATACATAGCAAATATTCATAATTATTTGATTAAAATTTTCAAAATAATATTATTGGACCTTATTAGAAACAAAAAAACTAAAATAAATCCGTGCCAAAGTGTGCCAGTAGGAGGTCATGGCGTCATGCGTATCCATCGGCACGCAAGTGTACCATGTGTTGGCACGGAAGCATGCTGATGCCGTACCGTACCAAGCAGACAGTAGCACACCCCTGTGCCACGGCACCTTAAACCGTGATGCAAGTATATTGATACTGTCCTTGGCATGTGAACTTATTAGAGCTTTTACTCATTGTGTTTTTATAGACTATGTACTAGGTTAGAAATTGTATGTACTATGTAAGTACATTGATGCCTTTCCTTGGCATGTGAACTCATTAGAGCTTCTACTCTCTCTTTTTATATACTGCATTCAGGAAATTCATCTGAATGAGAAAAAACAAAAGCAAAAACAAAAAGCAAACTACATGATCAAAAACAGACAAAAACCAAATGTTCTGATATAGGAACAGAATTTCAAATTTTTAGAGCTCAGGGTCCAGCTATACCCTTTCCTATTAAATTGTAATTTGGATGTAACTAAATTCTTCTCAAACTTTTAATAAAGTTTCTTTTTCTTATTTAGAATTTTGCGTGAAAATCAAACCCAGAAAATTGGGATAGGTTCATTTGGATGATAATATAATTGACAAACCAATTTGAATAGAAGCACACTCAGTGCATCTAGAATTGAAAAAATACTGGTTTTAAGGCTCACTAGAAAAAGAATGTAAAACATCTGGCACTAGGTTTCTGGTATAGTGCTCTCCTTAGTTTTTCCTTAGTTTAAATGAAAAGGCGGTTATTAAAATCGTTTACAAGACTTATTCTTCTCAACTCACTGACCTTCCCCTCCTTCTGTCTCAAATTGACGTACATGAATCCCCTCTGCCATGAACAAGCTAGGATCACACTGTGATTTTACATAAAATTATACTATGTATGCAGGTAGACAAGTGTCAAGTTATTATGAAATGTAAGATATGCCTTCAGAGTATAGAATGTAAGCAAGAACACAGGTGTCAAGCTATCTTGAAATGTAAAATATACCAATACATCAAGGGCTTGTCTGGATGTCAGACTAAGCTATTCAGTAATAATTTGTACTCTGTAAGGATTTTCTTTGTGATTGTAAGCTAGGAGGTTGATTTTAGCTTCTTGTAAAGTCTTGACAGCCATGATATGTTTGGATAATGTATTTGTCTTATCGTGAGAATGACTAGGAGACCGAATATAGTATGTCTTTCTAGACATTTCATCGCACTCCTCATCTACCAACTACTATAAGTTTCTTGAGTAAATAAAAAAAGGTGCTAAATGAGATGTTCATTCATCCAAACAACCCTAAAAGACTATGCAACATTCTGATATTAATTAAGCCAAATATTACTCCCCAGGCTTTCTTATAGAAGATAACCAGAAATATATTGTACCAAAGTAGTCATAGTGAATGCATGTAACAAACTCTACATAGTATATACTAAAGAAATTAACCAATTAAATACGATACTCTTTCATATAAACAAATATCTAGATTCTCCGACTTCTTTTGCAAAATTGGTAGATATACAAAACTGCTAGTGAAATAGAGCATTCAGTATTTAATTTACTGATCTCCATACCTGCAAAGAAAGAATGGGATAAAGGTTTCCAACAAGTATGTCCAACAAAAAGGAAGATCTCCCAGACTTCAGAGATGAAATAATAAAATGGAATATCTGCCATAAATAAGATCAAATTAGCAACTGCAGTAAAATCAACAGTGTAAATACAAGCAAAATTAGAACAAGTACCGTCTCCATCCTTCTAATATCAGCCTCCACCGCCGTATTCATGATTCCATGACTTGAATCACTATTTGCCTTAGTATGTAAATTAGCAATTATATTTTTAGACAACTCAAAAGTTCCCTCCATCAAAATTTTAGCCCAATTTTCCTTCTCAGGTGGTTCAACCATGTTAATGTCCTCTGCAGCTTCTTTTAAGTGCTTATCCCCAAATAATGCAAAAAGACGCATGTTTGAACATATTATAGATAGTGTAGTACCAACAGATTCCCTGACCTATCATTCATGTCTCAATAAGCGATGCAAGCATGACAATAAACTGAATACTTATTGGTATAATCTGAGACAATATGTGTGCAGCAATAAAGATTTTGCATGATCAGTAGATATAGAATAAGTAGCTTCCACTTGTGGTGAGTAATAGAAGGAGATGAAAAATCAGAAAGTGGAGTCTAAAGCCTAGTAATAACTTTGATTTACTTCGAATATTATTTATTATTTCTGGATTTAAAAATGAAAAGAGAAAAATTTTGGGACAATCATTTATTCTTAAATTCATGAGCCCAATTTCCAAGATTCCTCTAGAAACTTGTTTGACAATATGGAATAATCTAACAAATTCGTAACATGAAATTATACCAATTCGTTTCATAAGTCACAGAACTATATCCAGATAAACTTGTTCAAGATATGTATAACAAATGAATTTGCAGACCACTAGACCTAATTGCATGTTGTAAAGAAGTAAACTATTTCTTGATATATAAAGAAGGACATGTGAATAAGATGTCTCAAGGTTAATACAAAATGCATGGCCAGCTTGTCTACAGCACTAATGTAGACATTGATGAGCTAATAATAACAGTCAACATCAGCCTAGACGATTTTGCAGTAAATTAAATTACCAAAGACAAGAAAATGGAGTAAGCACATACAGTCACATTTATTTGTAGTTCTACCAATAAAAATAGCTACATTTTTATATCTACATAGAAAATTGTACTAAGATCCATTGAGTTGAAAGAATCAGTGTGTTCCATTAGCTCTCAATTTGATGATGTAGGCTGAGACTAGGCCAAAGCATTTCATGACTGGGTTTATCCCATTTTGGACCCTGGCAATAGGGATGACTTAGTATATACGGTAGATTTTTGGGCAAGCTAAAAGGGGCACGGAAAACGTCTCACTCCAAATAAAGATCTATAATTAGGGTATTAAAATTCTAAGTACTCTACAAATCCAATGGTTGTGAGCTGGGTGATGTAGGGTAGTGGAGCAAGTTGGACGATAGACAGGAATATGTGGCAGGATGGAGACAGAGATCTGTAAATAGGTCGATGTATTTTAACCTGTAGAGGGCATGAGGCTGGTATCAGGCCCAAATTTCTCTCATGGTCAGTTACAAGGACTGGCTGCCCCACCAAGTCCATTGCCACTCTTACAAGTCCATCGCCACTCTAACAGCAATTCTAATGTCATAATGTGAATAACAATATAATTATATTCAAAGTTTTTATTTCGAAATCAAAAGCAAACTCACAATTACAAAAAAGACAAAATAAATTGACACGAATGACTCCATCTACCACATAAATTTGCAACAATAGAAGGAGAATCAGTATAAATGCTGTTAAATGGAAAAGAAATTGTAAAATAACATATACCTTGGCAGATGAATGGCTCATATTACAAAGCAATTCCTTGAGAAGTTCTTTGTGGTATTGGAACTCTTCAACAGGCATTGTAGGTGGAGAGATTTCAGTAAGTGCAACTGAAAGGAAAAAATACCTCCTAGCCACTATTGCACTGGTTGAGGCAGATTGAGCTGAAGTTTTTTCTAAACAATTAAAAATTCTCTGCCTTAAAACAGGAATTTGGGTGCCATTTTTTCCTTTTCCTGTGACTGCATATTGAATACAAGATGCCCATTCTGGAATTGATTCCAAAGATGGTGCTACCATAATTTTCTGCAGCTGAAGCATCATCCAACTATCCCACGCTCCAGGAAGACCACTAACATCTGAGTGAAGTATCCCAGCCAAGACTTCAGCAGCAACTGACTGCTTTGATCTCTCTTTCGCACTAGAAAATTGTTCTATGATATTCATAAGAGCATGCAAAATTGGTGTTCCACATTCTTGTGCAAGCCGCTGAAATATTCTTGCAAAGTTGGGGTGAAATTTATCAACTCCTGGAAAAGGTATCCAACATGGGGTACGTGGCCATTGTGCCAGGAAGTCAAAGTAGAATGAAGTTAGTTCTTCATCAGTCACACTCTGAAAGAACGAAGATTCTATATATCCTTTAGAAGCAGAAGTCTCACTATCATCATCAATATGTAAAAGGGAGAGACTGTTTAGTGCCTCACTTAAGAGTCCCTCCTCCTGTATTATCTGATTCAATATTCTTCCAATGGATGAATTACCAAGTTGTTTGTTATGGTAAAAGTAAAACTGCTCATCCTGACTTGAATCTTGACATCGTGTTCCTTCTAACAGGGCATTCAATGCAGAGATTGCAAGTATCCTTGAATGAGGAAGCTTACTTTTCAAATCCCTCAAAAAATGTCCTGACATCAGATAACCAGAATCCTATTTAAGTTCAAATATTTGGGAATAGAAAGCTGCAAGACACTTATCAAACTAGAACTCTTTCATTAGTAGCTAGATGTACACTCACCAACAGCTTCCCCGAGCATATTTGAGGTCAAAGATGAATGATTCCTAGAAGATAAAGTTAGCAAGAGCAGTACTCTGTTGGCCATCAAATTATACCTACAAAATTTATCTGAATTAATTTCAGATAAACATAACATTACAAAACATATGCAAGATTACACTTCATGTAGAACATCGAGTTCTTCCTCCGTGGGTCTTCCCCAACAATATTGAGTCAGCTAGGCCACAAAAGAAAAATGAAAAGGTTCCGAAAGAAGTAAGAAACATGAAACATCTACAACAGGATAGAATCTCAAAAGCAATATCCAAATTCTCATAGCAAAATTACATAAGAGGAACTTGACATGAAAGCTATTAGGCCAGTTTAACAAGGGACAACAGAGAGTACCGCCAATGTCGTCCAGTTGTGCCAGAACTCAGCAAACTGATCTGAGAAACCAAATCTGCAATTCTTGAATCACGTGATTGAGCATCTGAAGTCTTGAAAAAGCTCCTTGATATCACCGAAAAGTGCTTGTTAAATGCTAAGAACAGCTGTTACAGTCAAACAAGCAAAAAATTAGTAAAATTTTCTTTTCACATTCCATATATACTTAACTTTCATAGATACCTTAATAACAGCTTTTTGAGCCTTCAGTGATTCGAAATGGGAGCTTCAAATCGACACGAACCAAGTTAGTAGCAAACTTCAGGTAGCAATAATGTATGATTTATGACAAATGGTAACTGAAAAAAATCAAAGTAGTTTAACTAGTTACCTTGCCAAAAGACTCTGGATAAACGAAGGGAACAGTTTAGCATCCTCCTAATAAAAGAAAGACGTCATTAAAGGAACATATATAGAATAGACTATACCAATATGTTGTTGAATAGTAATTACCATTGTCAAGTGATTAAGAAAATTCTGTTTTTCGAGAAGTCTGCAAGAACCTAGAACTACATGTTCTGGAACCTTTGGATCATTTAAGTTCCCAATCAATGTGAGAACAGAACTAGCAATGAATGATGGGCATCGTTTAAGCATCCGTGAAAGAGATCTTCCAGCAAGCCTAAAGTAAAATAAACAGTTTTGTGTTACTCGGAAAAGTTACAGCAAAAGAGAAACTGAAAAATGCTTTATTAAATTTATAGTGAACGTTTCAGCATCATATAACAACAAATCTCCCTTTGCAGTGCTGATTGAGACTTGCAGTAGTTCAAACTGAACTTATCAAGATTTTTCATGTAATGTATATTTATTTGAGAAACGTCTGAGCTATAATGGAGTTATAATTTATAAAGACGACAAATTTAACAATAATATCTTTAGAAGGCAAAACAGCTGCAGTTGGAAAGGTAATATTGTATGGAGGGACCTCAAGTATATGCCATTTTAAATAGATCCCACACTTTAGTTTCCTAATTGCACCCACTCAATTTGGTTTCTTTGATTTGAGGTATTATAGTGTAAGCTAAATTGGGAATTTTGTTGACTTAGTGGTGACTCAATTAAATTAGCTGCTCTAACCTTCTTTGGCAAACAAAAATTGCAGATTCTATTTATAGTTAATGACTAATTTGCCAACAAGAAAATGTAAAATTTAAACACAATTCCTAAATGACTATAATAACTCCAATCAAATTAACCAAAAGTTGACAGGGTGTCCAACCAAGAAAAAAAAAAGAGGTTGGGGGCCTATTTTAAAATGTCCAGTTGTTGAGGGGATTCTCCATACATTTTTACCTATTGAAAACTCACAAGCGAACTCTTTCATAGCTGTGCAATGCGAGATCCAGAAGGTTCTCCATCAGGAGATTCATATTCTGAGATGGGACAATGTCAGAATCTAAACAAAATTTGTGATAAGATGACTGTGAAGATCGCCACATGTTGTGCATGTATGATTTGTCAACAAACGCCCACCTGGGCCTGCAAAAACAGAGAAATCTCTCACAGCAGAAATTATAGTATTGTGAGCTCTAGCTAAAATAGAATCACCGGCATACATGCAAACATGCATACATATATATGTGTTTGTGTGTGAAAAAGGGCCTCACCATTTTTTCCCTTGAGCATGAGAAGAAACAATGAAATTACATGGCGGCTCAGTAATGACAGCAGAATTTAGATTGTGGTCTTGAATGTAGTCTAGCCATTCTTCATATTCAAAGCTTCCTACATAAATACCATAAGAAAGCCATATTAAAAAACTTTGAGAATATGATTCATTAGGTGAAGTGTCCATACCAAAATTCCCCAATGCATCTATGACACGTATAATAAGGATGAGAAGAATGCTGTCATCAGCTCTTTGTTCCAGTAAAAACCTGTCAAATATGATGCATCTAATGAGACTAATCAAGACTAACCAAGACTAATCGAGAGAGTATATCATCTTAAAGAAGCACCATCAAACATTTACACTACTTGCAAGACTGGTGTATAATATTAGCAGCTCTTTCCCGTAATTCTGGACTACCAACAGAGGAACCAACTGCCCCAGCAATTACAAAGTAACTATGCTCCACAGTTATGACGCCAGTTCTTTTGTCGCATGGGCGCATATCTGGCAAGCATGACATTACACCCTGTAGTGAAGATTTAATGCGCAACAGCGTGATTTTCAAGTGTTCCTTCTCAGTTCCTGCAATATCAAATGTAAAAGAAGACATTTGTTGATAAAATGCATTTCTACAATAACAAAAGTGATCATTGATAATCTTAAGTGATGAAAAAGAAGCAGAGAAAGAGCCTATAAATTACAATAAAACAATAGATGAAACAGATTGATTTGACTGGACTCGTTAAAATATGGCAAAAGTTTGGTACAAGGAAAAGATGAAAGCTCTAGATCCTTTACATTTCCAAAACAGCCATATCATCAAAATATTAGATGGCGAGTCTCAAAGATCTACCCTAGTCCATTTGGCAAATACATAACTGATGTCTAATTTAATTAAGGCTATGGAGTACCCGGCTGCCAGTCAATTAAAAAAGGACAGCCCATCAACACCTGTGGCTTTATAGAATATATGGAGCAGAAACTTTTCAAGAATGTAAAATCATCTGATAACAGAGCTGCTAAAAATCTCATGGCATATTCACCTGCATTAGTATGGATTCTTGTCTCACAAATCCTAGAAAGATCATCCAAAGCAGACTGAAAATGAAGCTCTAAGAGTTCATTTGCAAAAGAGAGCTCATCTTGACTAGAAATATGCCATTTTGGGGGGAGATTAAGTGGTTCATTTCTTCCAACATTGTAATCTTTTGAGCATCCCCATGGTTCAAAAGCAGCACTAGCAGGCTGACAAAGTAAAGGCCTAGAAAGCCAAAATATTCTTATCAGAGTGCAAAAATGACATCCACTAGCACAGTATCTAAGGTAATGAATGCCCAACAAGCTATGAGAATGAAAATTAGTAGCCTACATACATGAACTGATTGACTGGGTAATAGAGCACCAAGCTACCAAGAAGAGAGCAAAGAACGTGACCACCAGCTACATTAACCTATCATTACAAAACCATCTCAGAAAAAACCCTAAAAAAGGAGTTATAAGAAGGGGGGAAAAAGTTATGTAAACTGAAGATTAACTGGCTACAGCAAAATAATAACCAAGCTCAAGAACCTTCCACGAAGGAGCCTGAAATGCAAGTGCAATTGCTTCTTTTAGTTCCTCCCGGTAATGAAGTAGCACAGTTCCTGCAAATCTAATGGCTCTGGCTAAAACTTTTAGAAGGTATTCTGCGACAATTTCCAGAGTTGGTGAAAGAGCAGCCTGCATAGATATTGCACTGTTCAAAGATAATCACCGGAAATGGAGATAACTCATGCCAGGTTGCAGAACATACCTTTGCAAAAGATGAAGTATCAGATGTGGTGCTTCCCCACAAACCTGAAATAGGTGTCCCTCTCAAGGACGAGGTTATGGTCTCCAATATCGGTTTAATAAGGTAGGTTGCAGCCTCTTCTGGCTTAGATTTTACACAGGCACAACAGAGAAGTCCAACCTCCTTTGTAGCTCCTGGAAGGATATTTGTGTTGACGAACTTGGAAATTTTCTCCAGTGACTGAACAGTTTGAAAAAGGATGATAAAAACCTAAATGCATTACACTGATATCCATGATAAATTAAAAAGTGTGAAATTAAGATAAAACCTGATTAAAAAGAACTTTAGATAACTTCCCAAGAAGAATTTCAAGCATGCAGAAGTAGTAAGGATCATCTTCAATAAGAAATGTTTCTTCCATGGTCGAACTCGGGAGAACATCATTGCTACAACATCCAGATAGACACTATGAAAAGATATGAAAGAAGAGTTAACCAAAAGATAAGTGAAACCCTAATGTCTAAATGCAAGAACTCACATAACACCGGTTGATTCTGCATGACGTAGCAGGGAAAATAAGCGAGAAAAGAAGCAATCCAACCATTCAGATAAGCTGATAGTTTGCTGGAATACAGGCTCACTATCACTGCTTCCAATTATAGTTAACTGAAAGTACGAATAAAACATTAGGGTAAACATTCATCATGGTGCATGTAGAAACAAGTGCATCCTCACTTACACTCGAATATATGGAACAAATCAACTGCATGGAAGCTAGCGTTTTTGGAGGATCATTGGCATCTATGCCAAGCAATGCATTGGACAGTGAGTTAAGTACAAGAGCCAACGAAACATCAGCAGTGTCACACTTATCAGTCTGGGCAAAAGTGGAAACAAGAAAAATTGCACGACCAGCAAAGGCAACTGATGTCAGAGCAGTTTTCAACTGGTGAGTTGCTGTCATCTGTTTAGACAGAAAGCAGTCATGAGAACAATTTTTTTGTCATTTCTTGAGGATGTACAACAACACAATCATTTAATTGCAAGTGTTGAAGTTTTAAGAAGAAATCAATTTACCCATCATCAATAAATTAAACAAAGAAAGACAATATTAAGAACTTACTGTTTGTAAGGCCATCTCAAACCTAGATGCGATGAACGGAAGAACCAAAGAAGGCTCCACATATGACAAAATTGAAGTGACGAAAGTAACTGTATCAGAAAGATCCTCATCCTTGCTATACTGACCATGAGCAATCAACTTTAGTACCACATTCACAAAAGAAGCTCGTTCCAACTTCCCCAAACAAAATTCCTCCGGAATGCAATTATTTGTGTTACTGCATAGTACTTTTATGAGATGAATAACTATCCAGAAAGTTTACCGGGCTTGAGTTTCTTTGAAAGAGCTTATAGATTAATGTCTTACTGCAGCTCATGCTGAAGGCGTTTCTGGAAAGTAATTACTAAATGCCACAAGAAGTACGTCAATGAGTCAGTCCAGTGACCTTCATTAGAAGGATGGTAATATCTAGAATGCAAACAAATTCAGCAATAAAATTATTAGTTCCTTACTGGCGGCATAAAACTGTGAGAAGATAACAAAGTGATGTAAATGGTCAGAAACCAAACTGTTCTAATAGATTTGCTAATCTCTCAAAGTATTCTTGAGCCGAACCCTGAGGCTTCAGGAGATAAACCTGCAGAAGTATGATGTACCAGAGAAGAGATCATAACATAAAACTCGATAAAAGACAACAATAGGCACTTTTCATTTACCCTGATACAGATACACTAAATAAAATAAATCCTTTTACCCCTGTGTACGTGAAAACAAACAACCAAATAGATGCTGTGCACGTCCAAATACAGATAAACACAAACCAAGAAAGTACACTTACAATTGACTTTGCTATAGCCTTACAAGGTGTCCGCATGTTGCTTGAAAACAAGAATCTCACACTCCAAGGAACATATATAGGGAAAGAATACGATTCTACTCCATTTGAGACAGGAACCTAAATATAGATGGCATCATTAGAGACATGATGTTACCACACATTATATCCGCAATGAATTAATATTGACCAATTTCTTGGCCAGTTTAAATTTGCATAAGCGAAGCCCCGTTTTGATGGAATAAAATCTAATTCTTTTGGGTAATTCTCAACAAAAGACTAAAAAAAATGTTGACTGTTTCGGAAAAAAAAAAAAATCTATTTTGTAGTTAATTTAGAAGTGTGGAAACTTTCTAGGTTTCAAAAGCAAACATAGTATATGAAGAAAAGTGTGACATAGAGGTTAGATTGCAACTCATAAATTATAAATGAGTAAATAACAAAACAAGAAACAAATAAAGAAACAAATAAGTTACTTCTGTCCATCTTATATAAAAAAATGAACAATAAAATAAAATAAACTTCTGGAATATACATACAAATACACACAAATATAGAACACTCATACACACTGCTAATATGTACCATTGTGCTTTATATCAAGTTCACGAGCTCAATAGACTAAACTTGTTGCAGGAGACAAGGTTTGAAGTTCAGCCCATATAACGACAAGTCGACAATTGTATAAAAGAGGAGGTTTAACTAAAGAGATTAAAGGAAAGAATCTTAGAAATATTTCCATCAAACAAAAAAAAGTCCTGTATGTATAAAGCTTCTGAGAAGAAGCAAGTACAAATACACTAACTAAAGCCACACTTTAGGATTTCAGTTATTGCTTGAGCTCAGTTTAGAAAATGTCAAACAAATCAAGCATGTTTGAAGATATCCACAAAACGGTCACTAGAATTAATCAATTTAAACTAACGATAGTATTAGCCTTTCTAGAAACCAGGTATCAAAAAAAATGGAATAAAACTGAAAACCGTATGAAGTTTTTAGCTTTTGATCTCTAGAGAATATGTATAGAAGTAATCCATGGACAAGATCGCGAAGTAAATGCTGATCGTTAAGGTGTAACTTATTACACATCCGACATGATTACTGCCACACAATCCATATAAATAAAATAGTCTCACCTCGAACATGTTTAAATATTTTGTAAAAAGTGTTGGCAGAAAACCTTCCCAATCAATTGATTTGCAGTTTTTTATGCATCGAGCAATAATAGAAGCCCACTGAATATCCCAAAACTGACAATTTGGCATAGAGTCCCATATATTAAGGCTCTTTTCCACCCAGTCTCTGCCATCAGGTTACAGGGAATAAGGGAAGGCAGAATAAATTATTAGTTCTGAGAACAGAAGAAGAAAAATTTACATAGGTCCTACATGAGAACATAGTATATATACCCGGTAAAGTAATTCTGATTCTCCGAGTTCATGGTAAGAAACAGCCTTAGAAACCCAGAACCTTCGAAAGCTGAGTAGTGCCATGGATTGTCCAAAAAAGGCCTGCAAATTTGTCAAGAGAAAGAAACATGTATAACAAATGAGTCTCACTATTTCAATAGGATCATATACAAGAATATGTCGCAGAAATGCTATGATCTTGTACCTTCTTTAGATGGTTTTTAATTAAAGTATTAATGGTTCGATGAGAGGTTATGCAAGAAATCAAGTATGGATGGAACTATAGTACTATACAAGTAGATCTCCTTATAAGCATAAAAAAGTCAAGAAAAAGGGGAAGGCAGGGGGTAGATCGGACCATCCATATTCTATATCCTTAGTAGCAGAGGAGCATTTAAAATTAAGGACAAAGAAATTTTCGGACGGAGCTGACGCATTTTTACAGTAGTTTATATGCCAGGAAACAGAAAAAGCAATATTGCCAGGATAAATGTGATAATGATGTTTGGAATTTCTTGGACCAGTATAATCATCAGCGAAGCAAGCAAGATACATACCTTGCACATCAGATGGTACAAGGAACTTTAATGTTCTTTGTAGTTTAATGTCTTTTACTAGCAGAAAAAAACAAACAGGGAGAAAGAATACCTGAATTCCGACCATATCTCAGAAGAAGAACCTGCAGGGAAAAACTTTCGACAAGATTGAACAAGGGAAGTGACAGTTTCTATGTGCTTTTGTTTCAATCTCCACCCTTCGGGTCCTGTGTTTCTGCTCAATATATGAAAAACTCTGGTCAAAAGGTAATATAAAAGGAGAAAACTCCAACATGTCATTAACCAACTACATGTCTACATCTTACAAAAGTTTCAAAAAGCATCTAACAACATGAAAGTTATTGGAAAGAGGAGAAGAAGAGAATCAATGTAGTTGCACTGAGCTATTTTCTCCACTGAAATTCAGCCACATCAAGGGTTTTACTCAACTGTAAGCATCCACATGATTCAGTATGTAATAACTGGAAAGGGAAAAACTAAACTGAATAGCCTAGGAGATCACTGCCTCAAATCTGGCTAGAAATTAGTAAAATAGGAAGGTTTTAGAGACCTGACACATAACAAAAATAGTAAAGCAAATAGCTTGCAAGAGTTCTCTGAAATGAACAAAATTGAGAAAAAGGTAGGAAAAATATTTGGCAAGAGGTCTTATAGTAAGAGGGTAGCAAAATTAGCACTACCTAAATAATAGTCAATAGCCATTATATCTAGCATGACTTTAATAACATAGGTCTATCTTCTTGTCAATAGTAAAGTTGTCCAAAATTTAAGGGTGACAGGGAAATGTTAACCTCTTAAAGTGCGTAAGCATCAAATTGTCATAAAACGGTCTCCAGTGAATATCAATTGACAACCTTTTCCCATGCTTCTTCAGAAGTGTGATTAAGATACGTCCCCACATAACCTAATCAGAATGATATACCTCAGGAGACAAACAAACAACAAGAATGCCGATGCACCAATAGTAAATTACATACCCTTACCTGAGGATACAATTTGCCTTGTGATGCATGAAATAATTCCAACCCAAACTCCACAAGGTTTTTCACATCTCCAGGAGATATATCACTCTTAGCTTTTAAAAAACTACAGAACAACAATCATCGTATTAGGATAATGTGTGAAATTAACACAAGTAGAACATTAGAAATGCTAAGACAGAACAATGAATTAATATTCAGCAAACAGAGGCAATAAAATGTTATAGAATTATAGAATTATATGCCATCTACTTCATCAAGAATCTTAGTCTCAACGCTTAAGAAGCAGCAATGATTGATTTCAGCAATCGAGAACAAGAGCAATAATACTCCTAATAGTAGTTCCCAATAAACCTGGTTTTAGCTCCCAACATTTCAAAATCAAGAACCTAGAGCAATGTATCACTCACTGTTTTTATAAAACTAACAAAAAAGTAGTACTAAAACAGGAGAACACACTGTTATCCAAGAATGCGATGCTACATGATGACCGCATTATATACCATCGATCAATCTCATCAGAAAGCTGGCCTTGACTCTGTCGAACAAGAAATCATTGAATTCATCAAGTCTGAGAATGAACATTACAAAATCATAATTCCTAACAATAGTTCTCTGACAATCAAGAACAAGAACGATTCCCATTACATCACATAAAGAACTAAATGGGAGTTAATATAAACGATCTAAACCAACAAACAGTAATCGCGGATACAGTGTAGCATATCATTTAAGAAACTAAGAAGAAATCATCAAGACTAGATAATTGAGGACAATCACATGATTAGAATCACCACGTAACAAGAACACGATCCGATCCCAGGTGCTCAATAACAAGATTAAAGGGAATTAAACTATCAAATCCCTTCGGACTCCAAAAAACGGGGAAGGATCAAGAACTCTCACAGATCGATGATTGGGATCCACTTGAGGGTGTCGTAGACGGAGTTGGGATCGTCAGGGCGCCACGAACCCTTCACCGATCGCACCACCGATGCGAAGGACTCCGCCTCCTTCTTCGTCTCCTCTGCCACCATCGGCGGTAGCCATGCGTTGTAGAGATGCATCCCCTCTCCTCCTCCTCCTCTCTCTCTCTCTCTCTCTCTCTCTCTCTCTCTCTCTTCCTCCGCTTTTCTTTTCCTCTTCTCTCTTTGCTCTCACACTCTCCTTGGAAGTTTCCGTGAACAAGAGACCACTGGGCTATTTATACCCTTCTTTCCACACCTTCCTCGCGAAGACGTTCGAAGACTTGGAAAAACAATATCGTGCACCTGGTGCATGAAGATATCTCATGAACCGGCACACTCCCAACCCTACATCTCATCTCATAATTCCATCTGCACCGACTATCGAATCTCGACAGTTTCTTGACTTAAAACGGTAAAGTGATATGGACGGCTAAATCGAATTAATGGAATACTGTACACCTACACCGTGTCCAGGGAATAGGTTTCGGATGACTTGTTGACGTCGCACATGGCAAACGCGAGTCCCCGTGTTGTGTTGGAGCGCGGTCGAATCACCTCCCGGTGTAGTTGCTCCGACAATATGCCCTAAAGTCCCGAAAGTCTTTAAAAATAATAATAAAATAAAATAAAGTAATGGAGACGAGGAGTACGGAAAAATGGGGGTACAAGTGGTCCTTAGGGCTTTTTTTTGCAAATTGCCCAGTTACAATTTTTTTTTTTTAAATTGATCCTGTCAAAAATTTATTTGCAAAAATGGCCCTGGTCCCGCCACGCAAGCACCATGTCAGCGCCACGCGGGCGGGGCTGGGCCAGATGGTTAAGTTGAACACGGTGAACCATTCACTGTGTTCAATATAAAATTTATATATTGGACACGGTGAATGATTCACCGTGTCCAATACAAAATAGCTAAGATCGAATTATTGGACACGGTGAATGGTTTACCGTGTCTAATACAAATACCTCCAACTTAGCCATTGTTGGGGTATTTGTATTGGACACGGTGAATCATTTATCATGTTTAATACAAAAATCTTGTATTGAACACGGTGAATGGTTCACCGTGTTCAACTTAAACATTGCCCTGCCCGCGTGGCGCTGACGTGGCGCTGGCATGGCAGGGGTAGGGCCATTTTTATAAATAATTTTTGGACAGGGCTATTTTTGTAAATAAAATTTATTAGGGAGCTATTTGCAAAAAAAGCCATGGTCCTTATTATATGCCTTTTTTTTCTTTTTCTTTTTCATTTTTTTACGGTTTAGCCTCCGAAAATTTAGTCCCTTATAATTGGCCACGCGTATTATCGTCATTTACAGCCTTGGAGCGGCTCCCCATATAATTATTTTTTTAATTGTGAATAACTTTGCTTTACTCTATGGTGTCGTCATCGTGAATTAGAAATGGCAAGCGTGACTGTGTAATGAGTGTCTGATGTGGCTAGTTTAGCTACATGGTTTATTTTTTTGTGACATTTAGGCATTTAAGTATTGTGGGGGCCATTATTTATGTATTACACGCTTTATTCTTAATCCATGACACAAGAGTCTTTTTATTTTATACCGTCCCTAAAAGAGATCTCACCAAGGGGTAGTGTATTTAAAATATCAAATGAATACAGGCTTTTCACATAAAAAAATTGTAGCATGTAAAGATTCAAAATATGGGATTACTAAACTAGCTCGGAGTCTAAGCAAGAAAGTACCAAGGCCCATAAATAAAGAGCGGGCCTTCTTAGAGGATGGCCCGAAGCGAGTTGCACCCGGTCCAGCTTCTGAACTCAACCCGGTTCGCCGACCTCCGTTCCGCCAGCGCGTTTCGAACCGGCCATTCCACTGGACCTTCAACCCAACGGTCGAAATGAAGCGTCCACGACTCGCGTCGTTGTCGCACGAATCCGACACGCCTACTCGAGAAACCATTCGGGAGCTTTCGCGATCTCTTGTCACCAAATATTCTGGTCGTTAGTGTGAAATTGCTCTTTGATTTTGCGATTTTCTCTTCGTCATGGCCATGGCGGCGGCGCAGCTTTACGCGTCGGTAGCGGCGCCGAGGAGGTCCTTCGTCCCCTCTAATGGTCTCGGCCTCTCGCTCTCCACCCCTAGGGTTTTGCGTTACCTCCCGATGGGGATCGAAAGGACTTTCAAAAACCCTAGTCATGGCGCCCCAAAGGTATGTGTGCATTGGATCGGGGCATCACTCTTAAACCCTCGTTCTCGCTAATATATGAATTTACTGCACGATTTTATTGTTTGTTTCTTTTTTTTTATTATTTCTCTTCATAATCGGAATCATATTGATGGCACCCGAGAAGATGGTGTTGGAGATGGAATATTTCTGCCGCAACTGTTATTTTTGCTGTGTGATCTTAATTTTGTTGGGCTTGTTTGTTGAATCGAAATATCTGTTTCTGCACTTCACTATAATTGCATCAAATTCTAAGAAACGTCTCAATAAGATCAATCTCATGTTGAGTGTAAAAAAATGGAACCGAGATTGAAGAAAATTTTGAAAAAATGTTTTTAGGAATATGTACGATTATATCTTGTTTTGGCTTTTCAGTGTTGGTGATTTACCGTTTTGTTATCTTGCTACCATTTAAAAAGTTTTATGTCAAGTGAGATCTTCATGCGACTGCAAATAAGTTTCATTATTTCCTGACGTCTAATTTATTTAGAGTTATCTTCCACGTATTGTGTAGACTATAATGTTTTGAAACATTTTTAATTCTCTATAGTGCCTTTGTCGTTCCTTGATTGTTCATAATCCTGTTCTATGCTGATTAAACTTTTTGTTTGGAAAGGAATCGGAATGGATAACGACAGTGAAGAATTATATTGAAGCTTGATGTTAATGAGCTGTATGGTGTGCATTAACTTGTTCACTTTTTTTTTTCTTTTTAAATTATTGCAGCTGTCAGTTTCCATGTGTATTAGAGAAAATAGTACAAAATCTCCTGGTTTTGAGGCTAATACTGCGGTAACTTATAATGAGGATCAAACTCATGAATCACCGAAGACAAATTTCACTGCCGAACCAGTGGATGAAACGATGACGATGGATAAAGCAGTCGCTCCACCACCAAAAAGAAGTGCAAAAATTCATGATTTTTGTTTAGGCATTCCTTTTGGTAAGTTTGAAAAACAGCAAACATGCAAATCTCCTCTGCATTTCAATTTACGCCATAAAATTCTTTTGTGATGTAAGTCTTGTTTCATGTTCAAATATCTTGTCATGTTCCCATTGGACAATATTGGAAACTAGAAAGTGTCAGAGCCTTAGATAGTTTCGATTCTTCATTACTAATTTTTGATTTATGAATCGTAAAATTGCCATCTTTGTTTATGCAACTTACGCCGTCTTTTCTTTCATTTTTTTCTTTTTTTTTTTTGTGTGTGTGTAGAGAATTAGTTCATTAAGTATTGATCCCTCAGCCTCTCTTTTGATTGCTTTTCCTCTTTTAAATAATTAGAGAAAACTTTTGTGGTTATACTAGACTAATGTATTAGTTTAGCATATATAATTATGCAAAACAAATTCGTTAGACTGCATTTGCTCTACATTTGAATAGTTTTATATTGTTTTGACCAAAGGTTGGACCAAAGTCGAAATTATACAATAACCAAAATCATCAAATTCTCTTTCAAACTATAGTGTGGAAGTTTCAGCTAAGGTTGTTGACTAGCCACTATTGGCCTCACTAGTCGTGGCTTTCTCTTGCAGAAGATTGTGTGAATAACAAATAGGTGATTCACCTTTGGTCAATACCACCTTTAATTACCGTGACCAAAGCTGTCTACTTAGTCATGCGACTTTTCTTCTGATTATTAGAGGTTTTGAACTCAAAAAAGTCTTTTCAACAACTTTTGTCCATAAACTTCTTTGAAAGTTTTCAATTGACAGGTGAAACTTTAGAAGCTGTGATGGAGAATATAAATTGCAGCTTTCTGCTTAAAGATTGTTGAAATTTTCTTTTACAGGTGGTTTCTTATTTTCTATGGGACTTATCGGATACCTTTTATGGAGAAGCCCTGTAAGTCTTGTTTTAGGTGTTGCACCTGGCTTTACTATATTTTTGCTGGGTGTACTTAGCCTGAAGGTTTGGAGGAGTGGAATATCCAGTGTACCATTCATACTGGGGCAAGCAGGTGCGTAGATCTTGTTATTCTTGAGCGAGTAATAGTACTATAGAATTTACTTTTAAATGCGTTCCTCTAGATTGGGCTCATCATCAAAAGAATCTGTTATGTAAATTTTTTGTTTTGAAATGGTTAACTAACTGGAGAAATTGGAAAATTTCTCTTCTATCATTTATCACTGGATAGATGTATGAAGTTCTATGATAAAGCACTAGAACCGTTGTAAGTTCTGTTATACAGTATGATAATTAGAAATATCTCTTCTTTTTGTCTAGCAACCGATGTGGTCAGTGTGTGTATATATATATTTTAAAATATAGCAAGTCTACCCAGTTTTAAAAATTTTATCATGCTCTTCTTTCCCAGCCAAATAACATTTTTTTTACTACACTTTTGGTCTATAAGCTCAAAATCAGTTGCATGCCTGTTGATTACCCCATCACTTTTAATTGTCCATGTGGGCAAATTTGCTAATATATGAATGGAAGATGAAATTCGAAATGAATTTATTTGACAAAAGGGTGGCAATGATAATTTACTGTACTTGATAAGTTGATATGACTGAATTGTTACAGGAAGAATTTAAGGATTGTATTGGTGTCCTCATAATAGAGGGGACTACATTATAAATAACTTTTTTTTCTATAGCAGTATAATATTTGTATCCTTCATTTTGGCCCTGACAATGTGTGACTCGACACTTTTCCTATGAGAGCAAGGTCATATTAAGCAACCACACCCAACCGATGATACAGATGATTACTGTTTGAGGCTTGCTGTATGCTATCATTAATGATTCTGCTGGTTTTGTATGCAGCATTATCTAGCATACTTACATGGCAGTACTCTAAGGCATACAACATGGTAAGTACTCTATCCCTTGCTTTCTATTGACTAAATTATCCACTTCTATTTTCTAATTGCTGACCCTGTTTCTTCTGGTTGTAGACTAAGAAAATACTGCCTTGGGGGTTTTATGCTTTCTTAAGGTACTTCATTTCCTCCTATCCTCTGTGTAAATTTCATTTTGTTCGCTAAAAATTTTACTCAGTTTCTTGTTAATGGTAACATGATGCAGTGGTGCAATGCTTTGTTTCTATACGTATGTGATGCTTGCTGGAGGAAATCCACCACCAAAGAAGCAGAAGCTTGCAGCAGCTTCGCCATCCTAGCTCAGGAAGAATGCTCCTCTTCATGCAGATCTTCTATAAGCAGTTTGTGTAGATCTTCTATATGCTTTTATTGTATAATTTTAGTTTTTTTTTTTCTATTTTCGTTCGACCCTATGTCCCTATGTTGTATGTCTAATGACTCAAATCTGAGGAATATCTTTGTCCTGGAAGATCAGTTATTCTCCTGTGTGCTCGTATGCTGCAGTTTATCGGCTGTTCACTTATAACTAGCTGTTTCAATTCACAATTGATAAGAGGCTTTGAAAATCCTTCTAGAAAAATAAAAACAGTAGGGAATGTGGGCATTGGTTGGGTGGTGGCGCACGAGGAATTGGAGGCGGCAGCGGCAATGTCCAGCAGCTGCAACAGTGGTAGCAGGGCTGCAAAATAGATGGCTGTGGTACGTCTCTGCAGGTGATTTGGTTTCCGAAGATTTGTGTTATTTCCATTCCACCACAAATTGGGAACCTGAACTTCCCAAACCAAAGGACTAGAATGAGAATCACTAACTTGAATTCATCTGACACATATCTGAGGCTAATTTGGTAGGTGATTTACTTTGTGGACGTGTTATGTTACGCGAGATAATTCTATTTTCCACCAGATGTTAGTATGTATTTCGTATGTTGGATCGGTCATGGAATAAATTGCAGGTATATTTCGTCGTTTTCATTTCGTATGTTGGATTGGTCATGGGATAAATTGCAGATACATGTCCTGTGTTAATGCATCAATCTTGCAAGCCTGCAACCCAAATTGAATAGTTCGTAGATTAATGAAATTGTAATACTACAATTCTATCTACGATTGTAAAATATAAAACCACATATTTTTTCTATAAAATTATAATAATTTAGAACTTTATTTTTTGATGTTAGTGTTCTTATAATGTGGTTGAATATATAATTTTATTTGAAACAATCAGAATTTCATTTTTTTTTTTTTTTCAGCTGCTAGATACGAAATTGTAGTACCAGAAGTTTAAGCATCATGGGGAAAAAAAAAAATTGCAGCAAAAAGAAAGAAGAAGAGAAACTTGCCGCCGGTTCGGCATCCCGTATTACCAAATTTGACCGTTGGAGCACGAGATGAGAAACCACAAAAATTCGACCGTTGGGCCTTCGCGTACGTTCTCCGAACTCCCAGTATCGCCTTCCCCTTTATCTCGCCTCCAATCCAAACACCCCAAACCCAATCTCTCCTCTTCCACTCCTGCACCCATCTCCCCCTCTCAGATAATTTCCTTTTCGCAACCCCAGAAACTCCAAACTTCCCCATTTTTCTTTTTTCTTTTTTTTTAAGAAAAGAAGAACCCACAAAACCCCCCACCAAAAAAAAAAAATAAAAATCCCCATTTTCTTGATTCTTTCCCAATTCGTCCACCAATCCACGCCAATGGCCGCGGATCCAAGAGACGCGCACGTCGTGGAAATCCCCAGCGACGCTCCGCCGCAGTCGCCGGCGCTGCCGAGCATCGTCGCCGCCTCCGCCGCGATCCAGCACCACCCGCTGACCCAGATCTCGGAGAGCCCCGGCCACCTCCTCCTCCTCAAGCTGTGGCAGCGCGAGGAGGACCTCCACGGGCGCCGCGCCGCCGCCCTCGAGTCGCGCATGGACGCGGCCAAGCGCGGCGCCTTCGAGCTCTCCTCCCTCTTCTTCGCCTTCCACGGCCTCTCCCTCACCCTCCTCTTCGCCTCCTCCGCGCACCTCCCCCACCGCGCGTGCCGCCACACGTGGTGGGTCCCCGCAGCCCTCTCCCTCTCCACCTCGCTCGTGCTCGCGTGCGCCGTGCACGCTAGGGTTTCGGGCTACTGGGACGCGTCGCGGAGGTTGACGAGGGAGCGCGGGGAGGGGAGGGCGCTCGCGCGGTGCATGCAGGAGCTGCGGATGAAGGGCGCGAGCTTCGACCTGTCGAAGCAACCGCATGCGGCCGCGTCGACGAAGCGGATGAAGAGCTCCAGCGTGGAGGTTACGTGGCGCCCGATCGCGTGGGTCTCGCGCAATCTCGTCACCATCGCCCTGCTTTGCGTCGCCGGAGTCGTCGTCCCCTGTTGCAAGTTCATCCTATGCGGCTGACACCGTAACTTATTTTTTCTTTTTTTTCTTTTTTTTGTAGGTGCGACTTTTTTATACTCTCTTTTTTCGCAAGGTTTTTTGATTTTTTTTTTTCCCCCTTGCATATTGTGGATGATAAATTTTGATTCTTTTCCATTTATGTAGAGCTTTGAATTATGTTTGCTTGAAAAAGTAATTGCAAGAGGGAACGTAATACATATTACAACCGTGTGCAGTGTTTGTTCCGTTGGAAATTTATACTGTGTATTTATTTACCTGCAGATTAAAAGTAGAGAACGAAAGGTACCCTCTATTTTAAGATTCTGTGTGGCCAAAAGTAAATTGCAAGTTTGATTGAAAACTCCTAAATTTCTCTCTTAACAAAGCAAAATTACTGTTTGATCTTTGTTGGCAAAGATTTGATTGTTCCGTGCATCAAAAATCAAAGAGTGCGCATATTTGTGTGCACACACAAACAACTTTTGGATATACACACATTTTTTCAAAATTGTCGATGTCATTTTGATTTTTCAATGTAAAAGAATTTTGAACCTGATTTATTTACCCATGTAAATTCCAGGTACCCATTGAGAAATGAAGAGCGGAGAAAATCATCTACTTGAAGAATCACTCGCAATTTGAGAGATCACTGCTTGTGCTCTAGTATTCACTCAAAACGTTCTTGTTATCTACCTTTTTACTTTCTTAAATTCTATCTCACTACTACTCGGGAGGAATTCTACACTGTCACACTTGCACCACGTCATCAATAACAAGCCAATTACATTCCTTCTTTTCAAACAAAAGTAAAATAAAAATACTTTTTTACAATCATGATGGGACATATATTCTTAAAAGGATTAATTTGATTGGTTTGTTATGCCACGTCACTAATAAACCCGTTGCATTCTAGAATTTTTCACTACTCGGAAAGCAAAAGTGATTGGCGACATTTATTTTTTTTATTCTCTTTTTTTTTTCCTGACTATAACAATCTATATAACTCTTGAATCGTGGGTACTAAATGGTACGGCAGGGCCCCCGCGATCTGCGCGAGCAGGGCCGGGTGGGCGAGCGGGCGCCGGCGCGCGGACGCATGTGCGAGTGGCGCGGGCAGGCGAGCCGAGGGCATTCTTTCATTATTTGTAATAAGGGCAATTGCCAAAGTTACTTACTTACTTAGAGATACTGTATTGTTTTTTTTTATGACAATGGTTTAATTCCTAAAATTGTGCATTAGTTTGGATCCAACTAGAACATCAAAAGGATCCAATAATTAATTGGATCCAAACTCAATATTATAGGCTAATACGGTAACACACGAATAGAAATGAAGTTTAAATATGAGAGAATTCGTCTACTATTGAGGTTATTCTAAAATAGACCGCTAAACTTTTTTTTTATTAGTTAATTTTTTTTTGAATTTTAGTTACTGCGATCTAAAGTTTTTCAACCATATGAGTTAAAAATTTTTAATAACTTTATTATTTGACATTTTAGATAAAATTTCTATTTATAATAAATAATTAATTTGTCATAAAGTTTTTAAATTAAAAATATTAAAAATTTATTTACAAAGCCACGGGTACGAGGTAGAATATTTTTTATAACCAATCTTATCAATTTTTATAATTATAAAAATAATTTTTTTAAAAAAATAATTATAAAAATAGATCTTTAAATGCGGTGAATCATTCACTGTATTCATAACTTCTAAAAATAATAAAAACGGTGAACCATTCACCGCTTTTACCATTATAAAATTATAATAAAAAGGGAGAAAAAGAAAGAAAGCGGTGAATCATTCACCGCTTTTATAAGACTATATCAACAAATAAAATTTTAATAGATTTATTTTTAAAATAAAATTTTGGAAGTGGATTATTGAACTAAAAACCCCTACAAGGTAGGCTTTGTTGCTCGCTTCCGGTTCGGGAACTGTGCACCGAGCCCAGAGACATTGGATTGGGTTCAAATCAGGTCCTTGTCCGGTGCCCTGATCGGACACGTGTTTACCTTCCATTGGCGGGGACACGCAGTAGACTCCTGCGTCCGAGCGTAGACCTTCTCCACCGTCCTTAATCCCATTTTCCTTCTCGTTCCCTCGTTTCGTCGCGCGGAGCTTTCGATTTTTGGATCCTCGCTCGGATCACCATCGGAAACCCTTTGCTGAGGTAATGATCTACGTGATGCCTCTCTCCTATTCCAAATCTCCGATTCCATTATTTTGGACCGGTTTCTAGGGTTTCGTCTCCGTCTCAATCGACACTCCTCGTTTTCGACTAGGTTTTTCATCGTAATTCTTGGTTTTTATTGGCATGCTTTGAATTTTGGGGCTGAATTAGTGGTTGCTTTCGCAAAATCTCTCCTTTATCCTTCAATTTTGAGGAGAATTTTTTTTAAAAAAAATTATTCAGAAATTGAGCTGGGAGATTTGTTTCGGTGAATAAGGTAGAAGATGATCAATAGAACTTAGGGTTTACATTTCGCATAACTTCATCTCTAAGCTGCGAGAAAGATTACATATTGAAGGTTTTTCATATTGTTGAATAGTTCTTTATATGTTGTTGCTTACGGTTGTGCAATTTTTCAATTTTCCAGGTGTCTAAAAGAAAAGCTGTCATTGTAATTTTCTTGTGGAGAAAATTGGGTTCAATTTGAAATCCGGAAAATCATTGGCAAAGCTTCCTGTTTTTAAAGGATGAAGCTCCAAACATACGCCGGATTTAGTTTCTTAGCGACCATTATGGCGATTTATTATGCATTTAGCAGCCGAGGGCAGTTCTACCCGGCTATGGTGTACCTCTCGACTTCCAAGATCTGCTTCGTTCTTCTTTTGAACACGGGTCTGGTCATCATGTGCATAATGTGGCAACTAGTAAAGCGTTTGTTCCTCGGCTCCCTTCGTGAAGCAGAGGTCGAAAGGCTTAATGAGCAATCTTGGAGGGAGGTGATGGAGATCCTTTTTGCGGTCACCATATTCCGTCAGGACTTCTCAGTTACCTTTCTTGCTATGGTAACTGCTCTGCTACTGATTAAAGCTTTGCATTGGTTGGCTCAGAAGAGGGTTGAGTATATTGAGACGACCCCATCTGTCCCTATTCTCTCTCACATGCGGATCGTCTCTTTTATGGGGTTCCTTCTTGTCATCGATTGCCTTTTCTTGTCCAGCTCCTTGAAATCTCTCATACGAACCCGACAGGCATCGGTTGCACTCTTCTTTTTATTTGAGTAAGTCAATCGATCAATTTGCCTCTTTTTGCTTTCTTTTTTTTTTTTTTGAAAAAAGCTTCTATGTCATTTATCCGTATGCTGCAGTTTATCTGTAATTTTATAAAATAAGTTGACCCCTCTAAAATCCCAATTTGTTCAACTAATTCTTTATGAAAACTCTTCATCATCTTATATAGCATGATGATAAGGGATATGCAGAACTGTGAGACTTTTATGAATTACAACTTTGATCTGTTTGTGTATCATTCTTTTTTGAACTCTGAAAGTAAGTGCTAATTTTCTTTATTTACTGCTCTTGTTTTGGTTTTTTGTTTTATGTGCAAGAGTTTTCCTGCATTCAAATGTTATAAAGCAGTAACAAGTAATAAAGATTGTTGATATATCATGAAACTATACTCATACTGCAATCCATGGTAATCTGCGATATAGACCCCTGGTTCATACCTCTGGGTACTAATTGATTTTTTTTTCTAAATAATATTGTTTTGATTAATAAATTAGACTTTCATTTGCTGTTAAAGATACTTTTTTTCTTCTTATGGGGGGTAATGATGTTCTGGAGCCATTAGCAAAGATGGAGAAGCCTCAAGCACCAAGATTCTCTTTATATTTGTATTCTTGTAGAATATGTATTTCCTAGTGAGACTGTTGCTAGGAATTGCCTAGTTACTCAACTTGTATCGAATGACCTGTGGACTTCATTCCAAGAATGTTATGTAATTATTTTGACTTCATGTTTAATATGGTGAGTGAAAATTCATTTCAGATACACAATTCTGGCTACAACAACAGTTTCAACATTTGTCAAGTATGTTTTCTATGTAAGTGACATGCTTATGGAAGGGCAATGGGAGAGAAAGGCTGTGTACACATTTTACCTGGAACTTGTTCGCGACCTCCTGCACCTGTCTTTGTATATATTCTTTTTCCTTGTGATCTTTGTGTAAGTGTCTTATGCCTTTGCTACTTACTTTTTTATTATTATTATGTATGATGACAACCCCCATGCATTGCATTCTACGTAATCAAATTTATCAAAATACGTTATAAATGTTACTTAAGTGTCATATGGTTAAAGTACATCTTCTTCTTGCTATACCATCTTGCACAATCTTTGTATTTAGTGATATGTTGTTTGCTACAAGAAGTATGCATTTGCTAGTCATATACTAAGTGCATCATCACTGACCAAACTTTGCTGTAAGCATACTGAGATTTTGAGAATTGATCGGCTGCATTGTAAATAGATTCTATACTTAATACATATGGAACGAGGCATTCATCTTATCGTCTTTTTAGAAAGTCTCTGGTACTGTTGGTATTTCGAAGATGTAAATGTTGTTAGACACACGAACATTCAACCACAGGGTTAGATGCCCAAATTAAATAATGTATTGTTGAAGTATCATTACCAACTGATTAGATTAAGTTATTTTTTTCACCACATTGGTTACTATTATAAAGTTTAATTTCACAACATAAGATAAATGAAAAAAAAGAATAACAAATGGGTGCTTTCATTGATGTGTCTAGCTATATGAAGATTATATTGTTGATCAACATACTTAACAATTAAGTTCACTTGCTATAACCGGACGTTTTTAACTTGTTAGAACATCGAAATTATTGTTGGCAATTAGTGTTAATCGTAAATGACTTATTTTCGTTGGTAATGCTAATATTAGGAACTATGGTATCCCGCTGCACTTGATCCGTGAACTGTATGAAACATTCCGCAACTTCAGGATTCGTATTGCTGACTATATTCGTTACCGCAAGATCACATCTAATATGAATGAACGCTTCCCAGATGCAACCCCTGAGGAGCTTAATGCGTAAGCCCTTTAATTAAATTATCGTTCTCATTTCTAATTTGTGTTAGTATGTAACTACTACAATAGCTAATGTTTTCACCTATTTTTGGAGACAGAAGTGATGCAACATGCATTATATGCCGGGAGGAGATGGTGACTGCCAAAAAGCTGCTATGTGGACACCTTTTTCACGTGCATTGTCTGCGTTCATGGTTGGAGCGTCAANGTGATTTTGGACTCAAAAGTAATTTTTAGCTTAATAGACCATTTGGCAATCTCATTTTCAGAATTTGGTTCTTATATTTAACATCAATTTTATTATTTTCAAGTCCCAAAATTAGAAGCAGCTAAAATTTGCTTCTTGCAATCTGATTCTGATTTTAGACTTAAATTTTAAAATTTTATTTTAATTTTGAATTCAAATTTTAAATTTTAAATTTAAATTCAAAATTTTAAATTTAAAGTTTAAATTTTTATGAGTCAATGACTCAGTTCCACTCAGCTCGTTGGCAGTTTTAACTAAGAATTTAAGTGCCGTGGCACGGAGTCGTGTTGGAAACTTGCTGGCACGGTACGGCACAGTGCGTGCCGGGCCATACCGATGCGTGTCGGTCACAAAAAATATATATGTGCCTACAGCCCTACACGTGATGGCATGAAATATTTATTTTCTTTAGCAACAAAATATGTCAATTATTTATTATGTATTTTTATCAAATCTTTTGAATTTTATTGAGAAAATTATTTATTAATTTCAAAATAGAGGGTTTTGACTTTTGAGTTGTGCCATCGGCATGGGAGCTGTATCGCGCCGATATCTTGCTGGCATGATACAGCGCGGTGGATACGACCCGTGCCGATGGGCATTTTAATCCTTGGTTTTAATATTAAAGAAGAATGTGCTGCATTTGATCTCTTTGCCCCTTTGGAACTGTAACATTGTTTAATGTCGAGGACAAAGGTAGTATTGGTCTGGACTCTGGACATGCTCGAAAGATCAATCTGTGGTCATTTACAGACGTAAAAGCCAGACTATTCATATTATATGTCCATCCTTTTTAGAATATTTGGAAGTTATGATCTTTGTTGTTTCTTCTTCTTTTATCCTGCTAGATATCCTGGTTAGATGGGTCAGTCATAGATTTTCTTTGATGAACCATAAGCTGAAACCTTCAGGAAAAAAGATTGAGCTGTGAATGATGAGTTACCTGTACTGCATGCAGTTAGTCTTTTTGTGAATCTAAAATGCTAATTTTTTGAAATCACATCATATCTGGCATGCAGTGGCTTTCTATTGCCAATTGAGCTTCTTTTAACAAGAAAATATCAAGTTTGACCTGAAACTGTTCTGGTTAGATGGAATTTAGTAGTTTTTAGTGCCTATTGTGTTTCATCAACTCATTGATGTAGATTTTTCTGGTAAACATCCTCCTGTTTTACCTCACTGATATAGGTTTTTCATGTGAAGTACTAACAACTTAATTTTATTAGGACCGGCAGCGACAGGCTTATCTCCTCAACCCTCAGATGGAGGTGCAGCAGGTGAAAATATAAGCCATCTTCAGGCAAAGCTTCAAGCTGCTGCATTGGCTGCTTCTGCATATGAAAAGTCGTTTGTTTATCCTCCGACAAATACGTTTTATAGGTATGCCTCTTCCTATCTAAAGCCACATAGAAAGTTGGTTTATAACTGAATTCTCTTGCCTTTACTTTTTCGCTCTCTTAATCCAACCTCTTCTTCTTGTTATTCACTTAAGGCCCTCAGGATATCCTTTGCGACCTCAAACAAATGTGACGCAAATGGAGACACCAAATAATGCGGTCAAGCTGTCAAGTGAGCACCCAAATACTAATGGGCAATCATGCCATACTGAACCTTCACAACTAAACGGACACCCTTCCGCTTCTATACCTTTCCAAGCACCTGAATCCAGTGGTTCAGAGCTACAAGTTTCATTGTTGAAGGCGCAGGAAAATTACATCCGCAGCCAGATTGAGGTAATACAGCTTCTGTTCCCACTCAGTTTACTGATTCGTCTCTCACTATAAAGCAGTTAATGAAGTTTACGTTATTCAACATCTTTTCCAGCTTCTGGAGACCCAGTTGAAAGTTTTACAGCACCAGCAGAAAGTCGATCAAGGCAAACTGGGTGGTGGAGATGGAATTTCTGCTGATTGCAAGGGAAAGGCCGTTCTCGTGTCGAATACCCCAGCATTCCCCGATGACTGTGGCCATCATGCTGAGACTGAAGATGCTGACACAGACTGAAGCCCTTAAACAGTAGGAGAGGTATATTTGATACACAATTCACCCTTTTTATGATGTTAATGCTGTAGAGAGGTATATTCTGGGCTGGGCATAGGTGATATAAAAAAACATTTGTGGTTTTTTGTTTAGTGTCTTGCGAAGAGGAAAATTTCGATCCTGATGTTGGTGCCAAGCATCATCGCTCATATAATTTGGTTTAGGGAGTGTTTGGGTTGATGTGATTGCTATTTAGTTATCAATCGAGTTTAGTGAGAGTAAAAATATTAATTCCGTCGTTGATTATTACGACGCCTCGAAGATGCACTGCCTGGCTGTAGACTCATTTTGTTGAAGGCAGCATTCCATTAGAACTGCATGAAGTTTTCTTTCATGGAAAATAAAATCCAAATTATGGTCCATGGCTAGGTATGGATCTCCTCTCTATCACTGCGTTTAGCAGCAGAACTTAATGTTTTTATCCGTGCTAAACTTGAACTAAGGTTAAACTGCAATCACATTAATCCAAATGCTTCCTTAGCCTTTATATGTATGTGAGCTTGGTTATCTTTCATTCTCGAGAGGCCAAACGAATGAAGGAATCAAGAAAAGCTTTGCAACATATAATTATTTCTCTTGGTGCAAATCTACGCCTGGTACAACAAAAAAAAATTGTTGCCTAATGATGCGGTGGAAATTTCGATGTTCAAGCCAAAGACATAACTTACCTTTGATGTCCTTGTTTATTTCTTTCTTTTTTTGGGCGAATCTCTACATATATCCTAATCATTACCTGTGTTTCCTTGTTAATTTTTATGATCATCTGGTGAGGCCTATTCTGAGACATCTTGTAGGAGAAGAAGTAATCTTGTTGGCCCAGATGGGCAAATGATCACTTAAAAAGGGGCAATATAATACCACTTTATGGAGGGAGCTGTTGGGCTAATTTGTTAATGAATCTTGTAAAGCGAACAAAACAACCAGCCAATCACCAATAATAACCCCTTTCTAGCACCTAAGTGTCGAATGTTGCCTGAGTCATCACTCCTTTTTCGCTATCTTCTGTGTAAGCGAGCTATTTCAATTTGCCCACAATATTTCGTAATGTGCATGATTCCCATCAGGATCTTTTATTAATCTACCTGTGTAGTGAATTTAATTGGGTTTCTTTGTTTTTTTTAAAAAAAGTTTGTGAAACAGTTGTCGTTATGCGTAAAATCATGTGGTCAACTATTTTTGCTAGTTTTGCTATCGATATAATTAGATATAATTAGTTACGAAACCGTAATAACTTGTTTCAATCTTAGCTGTGATAAATGTTAAACAGAATCACAGTAACAGGGCAAGTCTCTGGTCTTTATTGGGGTCAGAATTCTGAATGTTAATCTTCATATCAATTTAACCTTATTATAAATTTTTTTACACCTATAAAAATCTAGGTTTACTTGAGCTAAAGAGCATCTTATTATTGTCATGTGATTTTCTATGTATCACCATCCGTAAACAGCCGTGTCAAACTTATATACACCTGTAGAAAGCCACCCGGCAACCAAGAGAGTCATAAATTTACAAATGACAACATGAATGAGAAATAAGATTCTAACCTTTTTTTCTTAGTTTTTTTTTTTGTTTGGGTTTTTCAAGTGGGAATTAAAGGTGGTTTATATCTTGTTCACAAACAGCTGTGGTGATGGGGACAAACCAACCCGAATCAATAGTCTAATTAAACAAAGCATCTTACTTACTCTCTTTTCCTTTAATAACAAGCAAAGACAAAATATCAAATTCATGAGTTTGATTGATTTGTATTTTCTGAAGAACGATTTGCATGATGCTTTGTCTACCAATTCTTTATTTGAAAAATCATCATCATGTTTCTCACATGGGTGCCATGGTATCACCCCCTATTTATATGACCCAAAAACAAAAAGTAAATTAAAAAAGCAGCAGGAGAGAGGAAAAAACAGAGGCTGTTTTTTTTTATGCTAAAGGCATAGGTGATTTATTTAAAAAGTAAATTTTGATTAAAGTAAATTTTGATTATTTTAGTACACCATTTTGAAGAATAAAAGAAATATATATATTAAAAGAAATATATTCAAAGTAAGATAAAAGAAAAAAAAAAAAAGAATGACAGTCCCCAATCTGAGATAAAGAAATATATCGATCAAGTGTGGAGAATACTATAGACAAAAACAATTATTTAAATCCCGTCCTTGAAAAAAAGAGAAGAAAAGTCCTGAGTAGCAAAAAAAAAAAAAGAGATAAAAAAACTAAATTATTGTAAAACCTAAAGAAAAATATAAGTAAAAAAATTTAGAGAATGAAAGGACAGAAAACTCAAGCTTATTAGCCAGATTTTGGCCGGAGGAAATGGTGAAGGGGAAGGTTAGAGAAGAATATAGAAAGAAAGAGAGAAGAAGAGGAGAGTCTGGAGATAGCCCAAAAAAAAATGTTGTCATCTTTATGCCACTGCTACCAAATACTGATTTCTAATCTATTTTATAAGATTGAAGTTGTATCAAGTGATTATAAGTAATTACAAGTTTCTTCTACTAATTAGATTGGTTAAAATTTTTGGTTAAAATTTTTGGGCTTTTTTTGCAAATAGCTCCCTTACAAATTTTTTTTTTAAAATTGGCCCTGTCAAAAATTTATTTGCAAAATTGGCCCTGGCCTCGCCACGCAAGCACCACGTCGGCGTCATGCGGGCGGGGCTGGGCCAGATGGTTAAGTTGAACACGGTGAACCATTCACCGTGTTCAATACAAAATTTTTGTATTGGACACGGTGAATGATTCACCGTGTCCAATACAAATACTTCCAACTTAGTCATTGTTGGGGTATTTGTATTGGACACGGTGAATCATTCACCGTGTCCAATTATTTGTATTGGACACGGTGAATGATTCACCGTGTCCAATACAAAATAGATATTTGTATTGGACACGGTGAACCATTCACTGTGTCCAATACAAATAATTGGACACGGTGAATGGTTCACCGTGTCTAATACAAATACTTCCAACTTAGTCATTGTTGGGGTATTTGTATTGGACACGGTGAATCATTCACCGTGTCCAATACAAAAATTTTGTATTGAACACGGTGAATGGTTCACCGTATTCAACTTAAACACCTAGGCCCGCTCTGCCCGCGTGGCGCTGACGTGGCGCTGGCGTGGCATGGGCAGGGCCATTTTTGCAAATAATTTTTGGACGGGGCTATTTTTACAAATAAAATTTGTCAGGGGGCTATTTGCAATAAAAACCCAAAATTTTTAGTTTCATGCTACCTATCTCTCTCTCAAAAAAAAAAAAAAAAAATTTAGTTTCAGAACAATAGTTGTGTCCACAAGAAACAACATCAGATCATTAGCTACAAAAAAAAAGCTTAATAATGTACGATATTTTCATTGGTATTCGTTTTCTTCACTTGAAATGAAAAATCATCATCTTTCACTATAGTTCACTTGTGAACTTGGCGTTTAGGCATTGCTTCGTTTGTTGTCTTAAGAAATCATTCAATTCAGGTAAGTTATTGATTTTGTACTAGTTTATTTTCTAAAATTTTGCAACTATTGAAAAACAACCAAATATTTAACAATCAAGTTTGCCATAAATTATTATGAAATATTAACAAAAATTTAGGAGAAGCTTGATCAAAATAATTACTAGAATTATGTCATTTAATTAGTTTAGCTTTTTAAACTTTAAATGATTATCTAATTCAATAAATAAGCCAAGCACCTAAAATATCTTTTTAAAGGATAGAGGGGTATGAAACTCTTAATCCCAAATATAAATGGCCATTTAAATTTTAAAATTGGATATTTAAAACTCAAACTCTGTGATTAACTACCGAAGTAGTTAAGTGATGTGTTGAATGTTAGTTCAATGGTTATTAAACACTAAAAAGTGGACATTAATAAATTTTAAAAAAGATGATTGAAGTTGTTTTACATTTCTAGAAATACTGAAAAACTAAGAGTACTTAGCATAATTGGTTAAAAACTTGATAGTGGGTACAAGAAGTTTTAAGTTTTCTTAATTAAAAAATTTTATTCAATCTTCTTGCTAGAAAATTAAGATTTTTGAAACCAAAGGTTCCTTGTGTTTTTGTTTTATTTTGTTTTTTTTTAAACTAAAATGTGCAAGGTGCAATCAACAGACGAGTGAAAGTACAAGGGGTATTTTGAAATTTCGCCTACGATTTTTAATCCTTACGTAGTCCTAAGGCAGTGAACAGTGTGATAATACGACGATCGCCTCTCACTGTGTCGCTCTCCCTCTTCATCGTCCTCATCTTACTTCTCCCTCATAATACTTCGCGCTCTCTCTCTCCCTCTCCCTCTCCCCCTCCCCCCATCGACACCACACGGAAGCTTCTAGGGTTTCGTCTAGATCTCGCCGGAGCCGATCTAACCTGGCCGGAGCCTCGCTGCCGATCCCGCCGGAGCCATGTCTTCCGGCAGGTACATGGCCTACTCCCCTTCTCCCTCCACCGGCCCCCACTCTCCCCACGTCTCCGGCCTCCGCTCCGCCGCCAGCGGCCTCGTCGCGGATCAGGAGAAGTACGATCCTCTTCCCCCTCCCCAAAATCTCGCTCTTCGATCTCGATAACTGCTGGATCTCTACATGATCTGATGTTTTAGGTTGTTTCGATCCATTTCGATTTCGATCGGATTCGATCTAGAAGCTTTCGATCGTTTCTTTCTCGTTAAAAGTTACGTGACGATGACGCGGTCGAGATTTGTTTTTTCGTTTTCATGATAGAGTCGAATTATGCTACGTAATTTGAGATCTAAGATCCATATTCCGTTTCCTTTGCGTATTATACCATGGTTATTGATTTGGATGCTTCTTTTGTGCAAGATCTGAAACTTTTGTGTGTGAATACTTATGTATTGTTTGATTCGATGATAGATTTATAAACTGTGAGAAGTGTTTTGATAGGTATCTTGCGGAGTTGTTTGCAGAGCGTCACAAGCTCAATCCCTTTGTGCCGGTGCTTCCTCATTGTTATCGGTTGTTAAATCAGGGTAAGCTTAAGATTCAGAAGCAAAATAAATATCTCAATTATTAGCTTCTCAATTTTCACTGTTTATTTTGAATTCATTCTTGTGGCCATATGGGATATCCCTTTGTGAGGAGAATCTATGACAACAATGTCTTGGTGTGATACAGCGCGTGGTTCCCATTTTTCTTTTTCTTTTTTTTCTGTCTGGTTTGTTGTCCTTTTACTTTTCTGGAAGAGTATTTATAGGACATGTTGCTGGTGTGAAAGGTCGGATGATTTTTTGAGCTGTATGTTACCACTAAGTGGGTTTTGTTTGCTCTTTACTGAAGCAGTTCCTTCTTGTTCTGAAATAGTGATCCTCTCTGTTCTAAGTGTGGTTTGTGATATGAATGGTCTCTACAATCCTTGTTCTCTGTCCCTCCTTGAAGGCAAATTGTCATACTGCACCTTTCAAGCTCATTTTGATTGCATATTATCCATAGAGATTCATGTTTGCTAATGCACAGCTATTTTTTAATTTAAGAGAGATACTATGACCCTACTCTTCCAAGCTCATTAATCCCCTTGGTTAGTTGCGGCATCCACCCCTTTGAAAGCTGCTAAGCCTTTTGCCTGATGAAAGTGGGCTCTTTCCTGAAAGCTAAATCGCTGGGCTCTTAACATTTTAATTGCTCATTGTCAGTGAAGAAACATACCTCTCTATTCGCTAAGAGAGGCGTTTTTACTTTTCCTAATCCTACTAGGGAACATGAATGCAACATCTTCTATATCCTTTAACTCGCTGGAAATATGTGAAACAGTTACAGCTAATACATATTTGAGTTTAAAAAATAATTTATATTAACACCGATAGACCCGACATTCTACTTTGTTTATTGGCTAATTAATTCTTCACATTGTTCGTACTGACTTATGATTTGCTATTGTTGACAGTTCGCTATACCTCTGCAGGCTATAGTCAGGTCAACAAATGTGAAGACCATTTAGGGTTGATTTCGTCTTAAAATAAAACCACATTAAGTATTTAGCGAGCATTATCCATGTGGTAGCATGCAGCATGTTCAGCTTAAGGGCTGGAAACTTGATTGTAATTGTTGAATCTGGTATATTTTAAATGCAAAAGATGGAGTAACCCTCCTAATAAAGCCATTAGATTTACTGCAAATTTGACATGTTCTAAGAAGACACCAGATGCCCTTCCAACCATGCTAATACAAAGTAAATCAGATTTTGAAACTAAGCTTTATGCAGTAGAAACATAATTTGCTTGTGCAAATTAGGACTTGATGCCTTTTTATTTGTAAAACGATGTCAAATTTGTGGTTATCATGTATGTCTCTATGGAGGATGATGATAGTGCTTTAGTTGATTTTAATTGTATGACTTAGTCTTTCATTTTTCCTTCTCCAAGTTTTACAGCTGGTGATATTTACACAAGCAAGTCCTTATAGGAAAGTACAAGCACAGTCTACCTTTTTGATTAGTCCGTTAGAGTTTATCATAATTTAGAGTCAAATTTTAGTTTCACTATGTTTTCACTAACAGCTTATATATGTAAAATGTTGAAAAATGTTCATCAGGCTAATTTAATTTACATGGGAAACTATAAATAGTGAAGCTTTGAAATATATGTTCGAAGAGTCAAAGAACCCCAGGCTGGTACACTCGTTTGGAGACTCAAACTCCCAAGACGGAGGGGAAAGCTCCGGCCGTGCCTTAAGCATTAGTTTTGAATAACTTTGAATTCTAAATTATTTTAAGTTTCTTCCGTATGTAGTAAATCAGACTTTTTTGGTACTTTATTAGTAGTTCCATATAATAGTACGTGCATGTTACAAAAGTTTTTTTTGACATTAAACATGAGGAATAATTATTCATGGCTACTTGGTTGCAAAATTTACATACATTCAATTTAAAAGAATCTCTTGGCGCCCTAACCACTAAATCTGTGCAGTTACTGATGACTAATATCTTAACAACTGCTAACTGGTACATCTTATGCTTGAAATTGACATCTTGAAGCAGAAATTTTGCGTGTTTCCAAACTGTTGGAGAATGCATCTATTTTAAATCAAAGTGGGATTGAACATGGTAGCCCACTAACTACTGGAGGATTATTTTCGAACGGAGGAGCAGCTGATATGAACAGTTGGGCTTCAGCATTTCAATCAGAAGTACGGAAACTAACCATTAACATTTGGTACCTAATTTACTGCTCCATGGGCTTGCTATAGGTTTCATTCTAACCTAAATTAATTAGATTTCTATTGGACTGCTTACATTCCTGACAATTTTTTTTTTATACTGTGGTTCAGCGCCTAGTGATTTTACATGTTTCTGTTGTACCTAATATATCCAAATAACTGCGGGCTTTCTAACTTTAGAGTGTTTAAAATATTTGGACTATTCTAAGTTAAGTAGTCTCTTGCTGATTAAATTTTGTAGACCTTACTTTACATTAACATAACCTCACCATTAACAGAATACACCTAGTGCATATCATTTGTCTTAAACTTCAATTGCACAGATTATGCAGCAAAACTAACTATAATAGAGAAGCAGAAATCTGTAATGGTTAATATTTAGGATGTAAAGTTTGGCAAATTTGGACTGACCTTCATTTCTACCTTGTTAATGTGTCACTAGAGCATACATATATTGTTTATTCATTTCTACCTTGTTAATGTGTCATTAGAGCATACATATATTGTTTGCCTTCACTTCTACCTTGTTAATGTGTCACTAGAGCATAGACATATTGTTGCCATTGATTATAATGTAAGTTATCATGTTATGGTTGATGTCATTGTTCTTTCCTAAAGATTTCATAAGTGCAATGCCTTACGAGCGTAAAAAGAATTTTGAGTGGAAGGCCTTCTTGTGGTATTATTTGCATCCTAAGAACAAATTTCGAATATCTTTTGGCTCCTTCAAGTTAATTTAGATGTAACATGCATAAATTGTCGTTTTGTAGCCTTCCTCTGTACATTCTTGGCTCGGGTCCCAAGGTAGCTCCTCAGGTCTCATTGTGAAGAAAACAATCAAAATTGATATTCCTGTCGACAAATACCCAACAGTAAGTCACCGCTTTTTTATGTTTCTGGGCTGGTTTTATCAGACATTATGATACTCTGTTATTTCTTTGTGTAGTACAACTTTGTTGGCCGACTGCTTGGTCCCAGGGGAAATTCTCTTAAGCGAGTGGAGGCAACTACTGATTGCCGTGTTCTGATAAGAGGTCGAGGCAGCATCAAAGATCCAGCTAGGGTAATAATGTTTAGATGATTCATGCTTAATGCGCTTGCATCATTTATAGATGCCCTCCTGTATTGACTTGAGAAATAAAAGTAGTTACACATTGCATGATCTTCGTATAACATAAGAGTTAACGAAATTGGGTCAATCAGGATCCTTAGGCGTGCATAATGATGTATAAAATTTTATATAGTGGCCATTCTTATGCAATCAAAGACATAAAAGATACTTGGGTAGTACAATACATGCTGGGTCTATACATCTGTGTATAAAGTTATTCGGTGACATAGTTTATTGTGATTACTTCTTACCCAAAAAAAAAAATTATCAGATTATGCATTTTACTGACTGACATAAATTTCCAGCTTTGCTTTATCCTGGATGGAGCACTTTTATTGTATCTCTACCTAAAAGTTTTATAAGAGAGCCTACTACAAATATGTTTTCTTTTGAAAGGTGCAAACCTACTCCGAATATGAAAACAAAATTCTACTGAACAGTCTGAAATCACCTTGGCTACTGGAATTTGTGCTTATTTCTGTAGGAGGAACTGATGAGAGGCAAGCCAGGGTATGAACATCTGAACGAACCTCTTCACATACTGGTGGAAGCTGAGCTACCTGTAGAAATCATTGACGCCCGTCTGATGCAAGCTCATGAGATCCTCGAAGAACTGCTAAAGCCTGTGGTATCACCATCTTTTGAGCTTCATTATTCTTTGCCATTTATATCTAGTATCCAATATATGATCTAATTTATCAATTCATTTTCACTCTTTTATGAAGGATGAATCACATGATTTCTTCAAGCAGCAGCAGCTTCGTGAACTCGCCATGCTTAATGGAACGCTCCGTGAAGAAGGGTCGAGCATGTCTGGCTCGGTCTCGCCATTCCACAATGGGCTTGGCATGAAGAGGGCTAAGACCAGGGGGTAGAATGAAAATTTGTCAGCACCAGTATATATTCTGAGAACTGCAGAAAATGTAGTTCCACACTGGGGGGTTGATATGCTGGATAACGGCCTTAGATAGCTGATGGGCGAGCGGCACCAGGGCCTGTTCTACTGCAATATTTATCTGAAGTACATGTTCTGCTGTGGGGGTATGTTGCTGTATATTGTGACGTCAAAAGTGAGCAAGTTTTGGGTTTTTGTGAGGTTTGCCATTTATATATCTTTTAATATTAACATGTCACTATGCTTGAGTTTTGTGTTTGAAACAGTAATCGTTATTTTTGGTGGGAAGCTGTGTCACTGGGAGAGTAATTCCACGTAGTAGTTCAGTGTATAGGAACTTTAGTTTATATATATATATATATATATATATATGTTTGTAATAGTAAGATGTCTCTGTTCTTGCACGGTTGATTGGTGTATTATTGGTTCGTCAAAAGAACAGGAAAGAAGATATGGATTGTACCTGTTAACTGCGTAGTTTTGTGAAGCCACTCGCTCCGGGAAATTTGGATATGAAGTTATTATGGCTAAATCACTTGATCACGTTGAATGATTGATCATCAATACTCCAAATTTCATAACACCATGAAACTGGGGAAAAGTTAGAATAGTTAGAGAAAGATTTAAGTGGAGACTGAAGATTAGAGTTCTAAGCTAATCAAGAAAATCGAAGCTAATTTTATGAAAATTATTAGAGCTTGACGCATCTAATGATTCATCCGCTAATAATAGCCTACTGATTCGGCAGAAAAAATAAATGAACTAATATAGCATCGCTTAACCACCATTAGTGGACTTTTTTTCAAATAATTTTTTTTAAAATTTATAATTTGTCAACTAATTCTAGTAAAATTTTATTGATCAAATAATTCTATTTCTTTCAACTCAACATCTTTTCTTCGGAAACAAAAGCATTCATTGTTTCTTTGTATTTCCTATATAGAATTCTAGCAACTAGATAAAAATTTCAACAAATAAAATACAATCTAAATAATTCAAAAAATTCTAACAACCTAGTTATACAATCAAACTGAAACTTCAATAATTCATATCCAATCCTAACAACCTTACAAATATTCCAACAATCCATACAAAAAAAAAATTATACTATAATAACAATCTAAAAATGATAAACGATTCATCGTTTTTCTCATTCTTGTCCTAAGTTGGCAAAAAAAAAAAAAAGTTGGTCAAATAAAATTTAGGAAAGAGTTATTTCAAAGAAAAAAAAAACATCTTCATTACCTCATTATTTTCTTATTTGCTACCAACTTCAACCTATCCAAATCCCCGCAGTTGGAGCTTGAACTATGTAACACCCGGACCACTCTAGAAAAAAGTAAACATCTGCTACCTAACAAACAACAATACTTATTGGAGATTAAAAAATAAAATCTGAAGAAAATCTAAGAACAACGGTTAACCTACAAACACAAAATACAAGCCAAGAGGAGTAGAATACAAAATTAAAAAAACTGATAAAGTTATCTGTGTTTCGATTTGCTAACAGATCACGAATACCTAAAACAAAGATTCATATAAAATTTCTATGCTGGAGGCTATGCTCTGTTATAAGCACGAAACACCGACACTGGAAGCTAACTAATTCTCCCGCCCTTCTCACTTTTGGTCGTTTATGTCTTCCAAAGACCACATTTTACACAGAAGCTCAATTTCTAATTTCAGATCCTTTAATGAGCGTGCTACTATAGTAGGTAGCAGTTCTTGATCTTTCAATCTGTGACAAACAGAGCTGCTCACGAGGCTTCTCATCTATCTATTGTTCCCAAAACACACAATCTATCTGAAAATAGCAGAAACAACAGAATCTACAAATAACCTCCGAGAATCTGCATAACTAGACACTAAAAGAAATCGAGAAATTATCAAATTAAGCATATGCAAGAAAGATTCGTACAATGCCGCCACAGAAGCAATGAGCATTTTTACAAATCCTTTTCTCTCGTGTTCTTCGTAATAGAGCCATTTGCAACTACTACGCACATAAAGAAAGGTCTTCAATTCAATTCAATCTAAGCCCATTAAATCTGAAGCTAACCCTCAGAGGCCAAAACCTACACATTTTCGTGCTGCAAAAGGGGGGAAAAAAAAAAAGAAAAAAGAAGACAATCCAATTTTCAACTACCTATATTCATTGCCAAAAAGAAAAAGAAAAAAGGAGCAAAACAGGGGGATGAGAATGCCTACTAAACCCTAAAACTTAAAACCAAAAAAAAAAAAAAAAAAAAAAAAGGAGAGAGAGGAGATCTACGGGTGGATGTAGTAGTCGGCGTAGGGGGCGGGGTGGTCGTGGAGCGAGACGACGTCGAGGAGGAAGTCGAAGACGTCGGTGCGGGCGACGGCGACGGCGACGTCGGCCCTCTGCAGGGTGCGGCGGCGGTTCTCGTGCGCGTGGGCCCAGGCGCGGAAGGTGAGGTCGACGATGAACATCTCGCAGGCGCGCGCGAACAGGGCGGGCGCCTCGGCCGCGACCATCCTCACGTCCTCGTCGGCCTTCATGATGCGCTTGATCCGGGCCAGGGGGAGGATGTGCTCCCTCACGTCCACCGTGCGCTCCACCTCCCGCCACTGCTCCGCCCAGAACGCCTCCCTCGGCGGCGGCGGAGCTGGGAACGGCGCGTACGGCACCACCGCGGCGGCGCCGACGATCGCCGGAGGAGGAGGAGGAGGGGATCCGTCGCCGCTCGGATCCATTGCGTCTCCTCTTCTTGTTCTTTCTGTTGGTGTAGTTTACTTGCTCGTGCGCAGGATTTTAGGAACGGTACGCCCCCAAATTCCTCGGGTTTGAAATTATGAGGGAAAAGGGTGAAAAATGCAGAGCGACTCCTCCACTATTGACCATTTTATAAATTGATCCATCAAACGTTATATATATATATTATATATATTATATATATATAATTATATTATATATAAATATATAGCAGGGCTGCTGTGCTCTCAGGAGCACGAGGCCTCGTGCTCCTGAGCCGTTTTTGATGATGAAATTTTCAAATCGACGATCGGCTCCGTTAGACTTTGATCTAGTGCATTTGAAGTTTTTAGAAAATAATTTTTGCGATTTTTTTATATCATTTATCTAGTGATCGAAATGATTTAAAATCAATAATTTTAATTATTGATATCTGCCGTTTTCAAGTTTAATGTGTAGAAGTATTCAAATCAGATGAAATTTTGATACAAAATCTTTAAACTATCTACAACAAGATCAATATTTCTGATCGAAATTTAGTGCTATATCACCACTTTTTATAGGATTTTTATTTTCAACTGTTAAAATTATTGATTTTAAAATCCTTCGATTGCTAGGTAAAGATATCGAAAAATGCAAAAAATTATATATATAATATAATTATATATATATATATATATATTATATATATATATATAATATATATATATATATATATAATATATATATATATTGGCTAAATTACAGAAAATCTCCCTCAAAATTTGATTTTTCACATTCCCCCCCTGTCATTTAAAAACCTACACTTTGCCCCCTTGTAAAATAAAAAATGTTCACTTTACCCCCTACCATTAGTGAATTGTTAGGGTTCCGTTAAAAAAATATTATTATATATTTTTTATGCCAAAAATACCCTTCCGCCCTTTCTCCTGTTGCTTCGCCTTCCTTCGCCTCGCCGCCTCGCCCTCCTCCACTGCCTCGCCCTCGTCAACATCTCCGTCCGCGCCCACAAACATTCCCTCACCCTTCTTTACGGCCTCGCCTTCGCCCTCGTTGTCCTTGCCCACCTTTCCATCCACACCCACCTCGATTTCCTCCCCACTGTCACCGAAATCGAGGGGCAACGAGGGTGCAGGAGGAGAAAGGGAGCAGGTGGAGAAAAAAATGGAGAGAAACCACGGCCGATCGAGGCATGAATCGCGGACGATCGGCCGCCATCGAGGCGGCTGATGAGGAAGAGGATGAAGGAGATGAAAATGGTGAGGGGTAAAATGGTCATTTTGTCATTACAGTTCACACCGTACCTCTGTGAACATTTTTCATTTTACAAGGGGACAAAGTGTAGGTTTTTAAAGGGTTAATTACACCATTAGTCCCTAACCTTTACACCGTTTTTCAGTTTAGTCCCCAACCTTTTTTTTTGCAATCAAGTCCTTAATCTCTTGATTTCATTATAATTAAGTCCCAGCCGTTAGATAGATAATAAAATTGACGAAAAATGCCACGTCAGCACCATGTCAGTGCCACGTGTCGGATCGTTGGCGCTAACCATTAATCCCAAAAGCTCGAGCTGTTAGAAATACGCAATCAATTCACTTAAAGCGTACAGAAACAGCGCCCACGGATCTCGATTGTGACTCGGCCCACCTGGCCTCACGCCACTTCGAACATGACTCGGCCGAACCCAACCTCACGCCATTTCGAACATGACTCGGCCCACATGGGCTCCCGCCACAGGGCAGGATGTTGGCCCATTTAAGCCAACACCACAGAGGTGCCATGTCAGCGCCACGGAGGCGTCGTGTCAGCACCATGGTGGCGCTATGTCAGCGGATTGCAAAAAAAAGAAAGGTTGGGGACCAAATTGAAAAACAGTATAAAGATTGGAGACCAATGGTGTAATTAACCCATTAAATTTATAAATTCAAAATAAGATTTTTAATTTAAGATTTAAATTTTAAATTTAAATTTTGATTTTGAATTTAGATTTAAATTGGAATTCAAATTTCGATTTTGTATTTAATTTTAAATTTTAAATTTTAAATTCAAATTCACATTTCGAATTATAAATTCTAATTTAATTTCAAACTTCGATTTGAAATTTTAAATTCAAAATGTGAATTTGAATTCGAAGTTTAAATTCAAATTTAATGAAATCAAATCTTAAATTCAAATTTAAAATTTAATATCAAATTTTTACCTATGATTTTAAATTTAAATTCAGATTTTAAATTTAAATTTCGGTTTCAAAACTTTCATTTTAAATGTAAATTGAAATATCAAAATCAAAATTTTAAGTTTGAATTCAAAATTTAGATTCAATTAAAAATTTAAATTTAAAATTTGAATTTCAATTCAAAATTTAAATTCAGCTTTAAATTCAAATTCAAAATTCTAATTTCTCGTTAGTTTAAAATTTTAATTTTAATATTATTTTTGAATTTAAATTTAAAATTTTGAATTTTGAATTTTAGGGACTAAAGTGGAAAATGTGCAAAGTTTAGGGACCTAAATTAAAATGCAAAAGAATGCCAAATAGGCGCTGACGTGGCGATTCCGTTAATTTTAATAGTTTTTTTAACGGTTGGAACATAATTGTAATAAAATTAAGAGATTAGGGACTCAATTGCAAAAAAAAAAAAGTTGGGGACCCAAGTAAAAATTAGTGCAAAGGTTGGGGACTAATGGTGTAATTAATCCGTTTTTAAATGATAGGGGGGGAAGTGAAAAATCAGGTTTTGACACGGAGATTTTATGTAATTTAGCCATTTTTTAAAAAAAATTTTTTGATATTTTTTATTTTCTCCTTACTTACATTAAAAGATAGATAGACGCAAAATTTATATCCTACTGTTAGCATTTTTTTTTTTTTGAGAAAAAAGATAGTATGCTATCCGCTTCATTCTTTTTAGATCCTACTTCTAGCGTTAAATTATCACATTAGATAACTTACTCAATAGACCAACTATTGGAGGGGCATTGGTGTGCTACTATAGAAGAAAATTACAAGAAAAAACATGATCAATTTATTTTGATAAATTATTAGTCCTATTCTAATTATTTTAGCGAATAAACTTATAATATTTAATATCAAAAATCAGAAAGGTGTTGTCAGGGATAATTGGGGCGCCTTTCCCCAACAATTTCGTGAATGATAGAGTAGATGCATTTTACATAGCATTTTTACCGTGGAGATGATCATCATTTGATTTTTTGTTCAAATAATCTTATAGGTAATTGATTCTAACTATCACTTAAGGCATGCTTGGTTTGCGATAGTTTTTAATTAATATTCTTAGGAATTAGTCATGTTTGGTTAGTCAAATGATTTTTGTTCAATATACAAAATGCTTCAAAATGATCTTATAGGTAAATTAATTCTAACTATCTATTAGAGTATGTTTGGTTGGAAGTATACTTTTAAATTTCTAGGAATTAGGGTTAGGATTTATGTTTGGTTAGTCAAAAAATCTAACGTGGCAGAAAAATTCATCTTCTAATCCAACAAAATATGGGATTTAAAAAAATCTTCTAACCCCACCAAAAAATGGGAATTCAAAACGCACCCTCTCTTGGTTTTTTTTATTTTTCCACGAGAATTGATCTTAATGAAATAAAATATTCTACTTAAGTTTGATATTAATCATCATTTTAGTATAGATCGAATAATATATAATATCATCTTTATTAATATCATTTTAGATTATAGACTCAAATAGGACTGTTTAATCAAAAAAAAGATATTATAGACTTAACAGCAAACTTATCAATATAATATAGTTATTTTTCCATCTTGAACCAAACATGTGGAACAAGGCATAATCCTAGGTATTCTAAGATACTAGAATATTGAAATTCAAGTTTAGGGTTATAATTTCTAAAAAGTTAAATTTTAAATCGTGCGAACCAAGTCAAGCATTGAGAAAGAGAAAGAAAAACGAAGTATATGGCTTCTTATTTTTCTATATATATATATATAGACACACACACACACTAGATAATTATTATTATAATAAAACTAAGACCCAAAAAAATAAAAAATTAAAACACTACTTTTCTACTGTTTCAGAAAATCTTAACCAAAAATTTATTCAACAAGTAGAAAAATAGAAAATGGTTACGCTGTAGGTACATATTTCTACGTATTTTGGTCCTGCATGCATGTCCCATGCACACAAGCAACTGCCTCCGCCGCCACAACCACCGCCGCAGCCGCCTCCTCCGTGCCCGCAGCCGCCTCCTCCGTGCCCGCAGCTGCCACCTCCGTGCCCGTGCCCGCGCCCACCGGCACGACCGCAGCCACCGCCCCGCCACTGCTGCCTCCGTGTACTAAGGCTGAATCATTCCGAGGTCTCCTCTTACGTTCGTTTGATCCATGACCACCACAAATGAAAACCGCCACGGCTATGATTGCAAAAGATGCTACAATTAATAGCACAAAACAACAAAACACTTGGAGTAGCATAAACTGTAGAAATTGGATGCCCTAAAGCTCCCAGGATCCTTGCCATCTCTCTCCCTCTCTCTTCGATCAAGTTAACTATGTTGGTGAAAAAATTCAAAAATTTTCAATCACTTTTATTATTATTTTGTATTGCCTTGGAGTGGAACATTGGGTTTGATTCCAACGTTCTATTTACACCACTATTTATAGTATTCTTTTCACTGTTCATGAGATGGACATGGCAGAGAGAGATTCCGGGTGTTGAAAGATCTTTTGCGTTCGTGTTCACATGAGAAGAAATTTTGGTCGTACTTTGGGATAATATTTTTGATTAATCTCGCAATGCTACGCATGCTTCCGGAATAAATATTTTGGCATTTTTCTTCAACAATTTTTTATTTAGATTTTAGTATTTATCTGTAAATTTAATTTAATTTTTATCATAAAATTAATTAAATAATTAATATAATCAAATTTTCAGTGTGATTTTTTTCCTTAGAAACTACCGAACGTTCTTTAGTTCCTTATAGATAAGGTTGCAATTATATATAGTCCAAAATATGAATACATCAAATAAATATGTTCTTTAGTTCCTTATAGATAAGGTTGCAATTATATATAGTACAAAATATGAATACATCAAGTCCAAGATATATATGAACGCATAGTTACAACGCGCACGCGATATATTCTGGCCTCAGAAAAGTAGCGGTTGTTATTATTACCTCTAGTTACTTTGATTTTTCTTTCCATTATTGCTCTTGTCGTGAAGCACGGTTCTTTTTTTTTTTTAAGCTACGGAAACACGCGGAAACTTGAATGCATGATTGCTCAATGTGAAATATATGATGTTGATATTATTACCAGAATTGTTTGTCTTAATAAATTAGTTATTAAAAAAAAGAATTAGTTATTAGCTAGGAAATTCGTTTTTTTTTTTTTTTTTTTGAGAAATAGGTAACACGCTACCCGCTTCGTTTATTTTATTTAAAAATAAACTTGGCTAGAAATGTGAATCAACTAGGATTCGAACTTGGATCTCGAATACCAACCATCAAATTCATTGCCATTTGCTTTAGGGACGGTCGGTAAAATTCGTTTATATTGCCAGTGAATTATATATGTGCACTACATTTTTGTGAGTTGTGGTCATGAACCGATTATATGTATGAATTAGAATAGTAGAGTGTTTGATTGGAGGGTAGCGTGCTATCTATCTCTCTCAAAAAAAAAAAAAAAAAAANTGGTTTAGATACCGGATCTAATCTGATACTGCGTGGTACTCTAATCTTCTACTGTCACACACAGCGCTTAATTTTTGAAGCAGCGTAGAATGTTTTTTATTGTTTTTATTTTTTTTCAAATCATCCTAATCGAAAAGGAAAAAAAAAAAAAGAAAATATTCAAACAAGATTATCAGAACATTATTTTGTACTATTTCAGAAAATCCAAACCACGAATAAAATTATTCAACAAGCAGAATATATAATATACAGAAAACTGCTATTGGTTTTTCATAAGTCCCATGCGCACACAATCAACATCATCCGCCGCCGCCGCCGCCGCCACCACAGCCACCGCCACCTCCTCCTCCTCCTCCTCCGCCACCATCCCCGCCTCCTCCGCCACCATCCCCGCCCCCTCCGACATCCCCTTTCCGCCTACTTGATCCATGATTGTCGCCGCAAATGAAAACCGCCACGGTTATGACCGCAAGAGATGCTGCAATAGCACAAAACAATAACACACCTGGAGTGGCATAAACCGTAGAAATAGGATGCCCTAAAGCTCCCAGAATCCTTGCCATCTCTCTCCCTCCCTCTCTCTTCAATTAGTTAATTGAGGTTGCAAATACGTAATATTGTGTAGGTATTCATGGTTCCTGCATTAGGACTGTGAGTTCCTTATATGTAGACTTGCAAATATGTGAGTCCAAATATGAAAGGACACTTGCCACGCGTTATTGCGGAGTTAGTTAATATATATATATATATATGTCGTGGCTAACACTATTACCTGTTGTTGTTAGTTGACTTTTTGGGACGGAAAGACTTTCAATTTATCCAAATTTTGTTATTTATAGTTTGAAAAGTGTGTTCAAAGTAATACAATTAACAAATCACAACTATTTTTTTTTTTTAGAAATAGATAGCGAGCTATCCGCTTTATTCATTAGGAAGATAAACTAAGCTTACAGAATGGAAGCAGCTGAAGCTTCCGAGGAAAAAATTGAGTAAAAGAGACAGAAAAATTTAAGGGAGTCAGGAGCCAAAAAAGGAAAGAAAGAAAAAATCAAATAAAATCACAAGTAATTGTAAATCACATAATAATAAAATATAGTATACTATTCGACTGTATTTTTTTTTTTTTTTTTGAGAAATAGATAGCAAGCTACCTGCTTCATTCATTAAGCAAAATGAATTAGGCGTACATGACGGAAGCAGTTAGAGCCTACAAACCGAGCCGGCAAAACTCAACTGTAAATTTTACTTTACTATTTTATGGGCTGTAAACTATATTATTTTACTATCTTATTTAATAATAGATTATTATAATAAAATAAAAATCAAAATACAAGATAGTAAAATATTATTTTAAAAATAGCCAAATTAAAATATGTTAAATCACATAGGGGCCAATTGAAATTTTCGCTTGATTTTTCCAGTGATTTTCCCAAGCATGCACGTAACCACGAAAACTCATAGAAATTTTACTTGACATATGGATGTGAAAATGACACAGCATGAGATTTTAGGTTTCATATATATCAGGATTCATATATGTGATTGGAATGCGAATCCGCAGTTATAGATAGGGTGAGAACTGAACTCTTTGGTTTAAATGGAATTATTGAATCGAATCCGCTTATTTTCATAAAAACTTCTAATCTATCATAATTTTTTTCTTATATATCTATTTTTTTTGTGAAGTATTACGATATTTCGTATATAGGCATCTAAAATTATGGACTGACCTATGGCTGACGTGGTACTCTGATCTTCTACTATCACATACAGAGCTTAAATTTTGAAGCAGCGTGCAATGTTATTTACAAATCGCTTTGTCATATAGAGGGTATCAATATAAATTTAATAAGAGAGAATGTTTTAAATGATAAATAGTAAAATATATTTTTAGAGTTCTCTAATAACAAAACAATCGAGAAAGAGAAAAATATATGAGTTCTTATTGTTTCTCTTCTTACTAGACAAATATAATAAAAGTCAAATTAAATAAGAAATTCTGAAAATGGGAACGCTTTCGATGATCTATAGTAAATTGTTTTTTTGCTTTCTCTTACAATCAAACAATTCAGAAAGAAAAGATATAGAACTTATTACTGTTTTTTTTCTGCACGATTCATTAAAGAAATATATATATATATAAATAAAACATACAGTATAAACTCACGGTCAATCCAAATCATCCTAATCGAAAAGAATATATATATATATATATATATATATATAAACAAGATCATCAAAACATTATTTTGTACTATTTCAGAAAATCCAAACCACGAATAAAATTATTCAACAAGCAGAATAATATTGTAGAGAAAACTGCTATTGGTTTTTCATAGGTCCCATATATGCGCAGGTACACAATCAACATCCTCCGCCACCACCACCTCCTCCTCCACCACAGCCCCCACCGCCACCGCCGCCTCCTCCTCCGCCACAGCCGCCACCGGCGGCGACACTGCCAGCGGCGGCGCCACCACCACCCGATGCATAGTGCGAACGTTTCCGCCTACGTTTGTTTGATCCATGATCGCCGCCACAAATGAAAATGGCCATGGTTATCACCGCAAGTGATGCTGCAATAGCACAAAACAATAACACACCTGGAGTGGCATAAACCATAGAAATAGGATGCCCTAAAGCTCCCAGAATCCTTGCCATCTCTCTCCCTCCTTCTCTCTTCAATTAGTTAATTGAGGTTGCAAATACGTAATGTTGTGAATGTATTCATGGTTCCTGTATTAGGACTGTGAGTTCCTTATATGTAGGCTTGCGAATATGTGAGTCAAAATATGAAAGGATACTTGCAACGCNTATATATATATATATATATATATATATATATATATATATATATATGGGGACTAATACTATTACCTGTTGTAAATTGATTTTTTGGGAAAGACTTTTGAGTTGTCCAATAGGGTTTAGTGTATTATTATTTTGTTATTTCATAGTTTGAAAAGTGTCATTTTGCTTTTTTGTGATTTTATTTTTATTTTATTGTAGAAATTTACGGTTCAATAAGATAGTAAAGTAATACAATTAAAAAATCACAACTAATAATTGTAAATTACAGAATAATAAAATATAGTATACTATTCAATTGTAAATTTTACTTTACTATCTTATCGGCTGTAAATTGTATTATTTTACTATCTTATTTAATAATAGATTATTATAATCAAATGAAAATCAAAATATAAGATAGTAAAATATTACTTTTAAATAGCCAAATTAAAATATGTTAAATCACATATATAGGGGCCAATTGAAATTTTCCCTTGATTTTTCCAATGTTTTTTCCAAGCACGTAACCACGAAAAGTTATAGAAATTTACTTGACATATGGATGTGAAAATGACATAGCATTAGATTTTAGGATTCATATATGTGATCAAAATGCGAATCCACAGTTATAGATAGGGTGAGAACTCTTTGGTTTAAATGGAATTATTGAATCGAATCCGCTTATTTTCATCTTAGCTAGCTCTAATTATAAGAAATTCTATTAAATTTGATCTTGAAATTTGAATACCGGAAAATTCAAATTAACCAAACTTTCAATAATTTAATATATATTTAATCTTATAATTTTTTAAAAAATATATATATATTATCTTGATGTAATAGTCAAATTATTAGAAAATTTGACCACTATTTTCATATTAATTACAGATTTTACTATAAAATTAATCATACTTATAGCCACTTTTTGTTGATTTCCTCAAAACAAATTAATTCAGTTTGGTTCAATTTTAAAAACTGCTGCACAAAAATCAAACCGTACCGATCTACATGTACTCACCCTTCACCCCCTAGTTAATTTCAACACAAGGTGCTATCATGGAATAAATAAATAAATAAATAAATAAAGTTGTGGCTTATAGTATTCCCTCTTGTTTGTAAGTAGATGTTTTCATTGTTTTCATCTGGCACCTGGTCAGGGAAGCTTGGAGAATTGTACACTGGGACTTTTTTCGAAACTAACCCTGTGAAATTTCATATTTGCCAAACTAACCCTGTGAAAATTTTATTTGTGAAACTAACATTCCTCTCGCCACCTCAGCGGCCAGATCAGCATTTCTCATAAAGACGGTGATTCGTTCACCGTCTATAAGTATAGCTCTTGAAGACGGTAAATGGTTAACCGTCTTATTCAGACGGTAAATCGTTAACCGTCTTCTCTAGGCGTAGCATGCCGCCTTTTCAGCAATTCCCCGCGCACCCTACCACCTTCTCAGCAATTCCCCGCGTGGCACAAGGTGCCTATATAAGACGGTTAACTGTTTACCGTCTTCTAAAAGACGGTANGTTTATAGCTGTTCTGAGCTGTACACAAGAGTAGTAGAATAGGAATAGTGCTATTTCTAAGGTGAATGAAGGCGAAAGTACACTTTTTTAAATTGCCTATGCAAATATTGAGAAGTTGCTTAGCAGATGAACTGTAGATTCTATTATTATTATTATTATTATTATTATTATTATTATTTAAATAGCTCTTGACTAAGACTTCTTTGGTTATGTTTATTTTTGTTTTCTATTTTTCAGATTCAAATTCTTTTCCATTAAATATGGGTTTGTACTTGGCAACGAAAAAATATAAAAAAATAAAAGCGTGTGTACTTTTCTTTTACAAATTCAAATTCTTTTCTATTTAATCTATCTGGCAATTCATCCACATAAAATTCAAGTAAAATTTAAAAAGAATAATTGATGACAAAGTAGATGAATAATTTAATGAATAAAGAGAAAGATAAAATTTAATTATCATCTCTAGGGGATATTACAAAATATATCGCAAAATGGGGAAAAAAAAATCAAAGAGATCATGTTACACAATTTATCGAAGATGCGCCCACATGGCCGGCCAAACTTACATGGTCTCGGTTTGAATTGGGCTACTCATCCGGCCCAAATTGGGCCTAAGCCTACTCTGGTCCGATTTTTTTTCCCATTCGCACGCTACTGCATTGTGATAAGAAAGAGAGAAGAGGGATTAAACCTTTTTTTTTTTGGGAAATTTATTTTTTAATTATTCCAATATTTAAAAAGATGTTGGTCTGAGAATCAACAATGTGTGACGTGCGGCAACGATTTAGAGACTGTTAATCATCTGCTGATTGGATGCGTAATCAACAGATTTTTTATGTACAACATCCTAGAAAGTAGGGACGTCCTTAGGCTTGGGATGGAAGTGAGGAGTGTTTGGGAGCTTCTGGCTGGGACCACCACCAAGGGGCAACGTAATCTGTTGGTAAATGATACGGCGAAAAAAAAATAATATTATTTTTAGGAGTCAATCATTTGACCCTCTTTTGACTATTAGATGAATATGGGAGAGATTGGACTAAGTTTTGCAACTCTTATTAGTGTCTTGGTTTTAAATGAAGAGTACAAGTGTCAATTTTCTATAGTTTTTTAATTTTAGTTTTTATTTGGTTTTTTTGTTTTGGTTGCCTTTAATATTAATTTTAGTTTTTATTTGGTTTTTTTGTTTTGGTTGCCTTTAATATTTTTCGAGGCCGGGTTGTCTCAATCTCTATAGCTAAATTCATCTGCTAAATAAATAAAGCGGATAGCGTGTTACCTTTCTCTCTCAAAAAAAAAATTAAAATAAAAAATTAATAAGACCAGTGTGAAAACAAAAAAAAGGAAGCTCTTTGAAGTTCATAAGTTCATTTTCAACTTCTGACACGAAGGATGTGGCAATCAATTCATAAGTAGATTAGAATAGGATTTTAGGGTTTAGGGTTTAGAAATCAAATCCAATAAAGTAATCTGGTATTGGGCGAATCATAACAAGTCCCAAACCCGAATCCAAAAACTACCAAACCGGTTTGCGCTAACAGGTTGGCGGATCTGCAAACCATTATCTGGAAGGTGGGAATCTGAAACCATTAAAGGCCAAATCCAACTTAATTAAGAGAGAGAAANTATTATTATTATTATTATTATTATTATTTAAATAGCTCTTGACTAAGACTTCTTTGGTTATGTTTATTTTTGTTTTCTATTTTTCAGATTCAAATTCTTTTCCATTAAATATGGGTTTGTACTTGGCAACGAAAAAATATAAAAAAATAAAAGCGTGTGTACTTTTCTTTTACAAATTCAAATTCTTTTCTATTTAATCTATCTGGCAATTCATCCACATAAAATTCAAGTAAAATTTAAAAAGAATAATTGATGACAAAGTAGATGAATAATTTAATGAATAAAGAGAAAGATAAAATTTAATTATCATCTCTAGGGGATATTACAAAATATATCGCAAAATGGGGGGAAAAAAAAATCAAAGAGATCATGTTACACAATTTATCGAAGATGGGCCCACATGGCCGGCCTGAATTGGGCTACACATCCGGCCCAAATTGGGCCAAAGCCTACTGTGGTCCGATTTTTTAGGCCATTCGCACGCTACTGCATTGTGATAAGAAAGAGAGAAGAGGGATTAAACCCTTTTTTTGGGGAAATTTATTCTTTAATTATTCAAATATTTAGAAAAATCGGATATTTCATGTAGTTTACTCTTGGATCGTGATGATAAAATTCGTGTTATTCGTTAAACGGCCGTTTTTTAAAATTTCGAAAATTCTCTCACGAAAATTCCCCATCCCCACCCCCCTTTTTTTAAAATATCGAAAAAGATCTTCAACGAGGATCCAAGAGAGAAAACAGGGGGTGCGGTGGAATTATCTCGAAACCATTCCCGAGGCCATGGGTGCACATAGATATATAGAAAGTATTTATGAGGCTCGAAAAATTACTCTTAAATTAACACAAAGCTTATCCATTCGACCAAGTTTATCATAACTATGTGGCGTCGTAGGTGCAGAGTCAGCTTTCAAATATCATTTAGTCCACGTGCACAGAAAAGTAAACTTAAATCAATGTGTACAATTAAGAGATCATTAGAAGCAATCAAAATACCAACACAACGTTTGTTTTAACACACAGCACAAATTAAGAATTAATCCTCGAATGATTTAAAAAGGATTGGTTATGTGCTTTACTTAAACAGATACCAAGAATGAATACATAGAAAACTATAATAGTTAACCACCACAACCGCCGCCGCAGCCGCCGCCGCCGCAGCCACCGCCACCACAGCCACCGCCACCACAGCCGCCGCCATGAGCGCTGTCGATAGCGGCGTCGACGACCAGGCCAGTGGCCAAACCGGCGGCCAAGCCTACGCCAGCTCCGACCGCCAGGCCTGCACCGACGCCACCGCCACCACGGCCGCCGCCGCCGCCACTTGCGTAGGTCGGACCGCCTCCGTAGTAAGGCGGAGGGTTCCCGGCGCCGTAGTAGTACACATTATTCTTCGGCTTCGGCTTCTTGACGCCGCAATTGAACGCGACGATGGCCAAGACGGAGACCGTCAACAAAACCATGCATATCATAAGAAGAATCCCGGAGAATTGAGAAACGGATTCGCCGCCGACATCGCCGGAAATCAAGAGGGCTAAAGCCCTAGCCATTTTTCCTTCTTCTTCTTCTTCTTCTTCTTCTTCTTCAAAGAGGTGTTTATTTATTATTATATATTTTAAGCTTTGTAGGGCGAACTTTACAAATATCTTGCTTACATATATATATCCAAATGGACCTCTTCTTTTCTTGTGCGATGTGAAGTTTGACCCAATAGTTACCTGACAAGATAAATGCGCTTTAAAAAGATATTGCAACTCCGAATATTCATTTTATAGCTCTTTATTATATTCATCTTTGGCTAAGTCGTCTCCATCAATTATCTCTTTATAAACTGCTTAGTCGGCTTGCAACACGCTGCATATATATATATTATATATATATATATATATATATATATATAGAGTAGGGCTACTGTGCTATTAGAAACACAGCAGCCCTTGTGCTCCTAAGTTCTTAACCGCCCATCAAATTGAAAGAGAGAAGAGAAATTGATCTAAATGTTTAGAAACCAAATTTTGTAATATTTAAAAATTATTATCAAGTTCATCTTAAGAGTTGAAAAATGAATGGTTATAAATGAATAACCTTCTTAAAATAGAGGTTAGACTTTTTCAATTCATAATCAGAATTATCAAATATTATTTAAATAGTATAAAAAATTTTCTATCAAAAAATTCAAATAATTTAGATTACTCATCACGTTAAACAAGAACGATCATAATATGCCAGTTCAAAAAATTGTCGATTTTTGCGACCTCTCATCACCATGTAAATAATTTTAGAATTTATGAAATTTAGTTTCTAGATATTTCGAATCTCTTGATTCAACTTCAAAGCTCCGATCATCGATTCAGAATCTCTATCATGAAGAACAATTTGAAGGACAAGTGCTACTATCCTATTATAGGATAGTAGCCCTAGCCTATTAAATATATATATATATATATAATATATATATATATATAATATATATATTATATATACTATACACTGATATTAAAAGCACGTCTATATCAAATTTGGTCTTTCGACAAACCATTTTTTCGGTGGGAAATTAGCGCCCTCATCTCTCCGTTACGAAAATTTTAAATATAGAATAAAAATAGAAACAGCAATGCAATACGTAACGTTCTCCTATAACAGATTAGTGCTGTCATGTGAAATCCTAATAACATAAATTTTTCTATTTTAATTTCAAAAATAGAGCTTCTCTATAACAGATTTACAGGCTGTGAAATCTATAAAAGTATTTTTCATTTTATTTTTAATATCTTTTTTAGATTTAATCTATTTATTTCAATTATATATTCTTTAACGATAACGGATTTTCTTTTTCTTATTTAATTTCAAATTTTATTCTAACAGATGGTTTTATTTTTTATTATTTAAGACTAATTTTTTCATTAAGATTATTCCCTGTTAATTATTTATTCATTTAAAGATAATATCGTATTAAAATAGCGTGATTTATTATTTAAATTATTTCAGCATACATATTTGGCAATCATATAAAATATGGCCTAAATATAAAAATAATTTAAAAATATAAACTTTTTCTAAATTATTAAGTGTATTTGCACGTACATTTTATCGTATTATATAAAGCATGTATTCAATTTCGGGATCTGTCGATCAGACCATTTATTTGGCGAAAAAAAAAAAATTAATTACTTTTTCTTACGTAAATAAATAAAGAATTAAACAAATTTTATTAATCTCTTTGTTTTCACAACAGTAAAAAATTATATTTATCCAAATTTTGCCTACCGAAAAATTATCTCCTGTATATCTATCTACATATATATAATATATGTTATAATAATATTATATTATCTATCTCTTATTCTATTATAATACTTTATTATTCATATTAATGTTTATTTTGATACTTTAGTTAAAATATTTATTTAAATTTTAAATTTATTAGATATACAAAATTTTTAATTGTTATATCTATATTTATGTATATTTATACTTACCACTAGTATCTATTTATCAAAAAAATATTTAATTTATATCATATCTACACTATTATGTAAAATTTTATCAGAAAATATTTAATGTTATCTATATCTACACTTATATATAGTATTTTATAAAATAAAAAAACACTATAATTATTGTTGACAAATTTATTGGTAGGTATTTTCTAATAGCTTATAATAAATAAATTTACTTATTTAAACAATTATATTTTTTTTTAATAAATATGATGTACAATTTCATATTAATTTAAAATAATTATTAAATAATTAATTGTTACGTGCATTTGTACGTACATTCAACTAGTATATATATATAAAGAGAGAGAGTTGAATTAGAATACTCTCAAAAGCACCAAGAGGATAGTGCTTTTGAATTTTTAGCCATTGGATGGAGAGATGTAGGGTTGAGATGATAGTGATAGATGGTGTTAGCTGGAATAGTGTTTGATCTAAAAGCTATTAGTAATCAATGAGTGGATCCAAGAGCTAGAAACTTAGAAGCACCAAGAGGTCGGTACTTCTAAAAGTATTCTACCTCAATTCTTATATAAAATTAAAAATATAAAATAATTAGATTTCAAAATTAAAATTTCAAAAAGCATATTATAGAAGAAAGTGTACAGAGACACCCTCTACAATATGCTCTCAATTGTTTTTATTTTTTATTTTTCAATTCTATTTTTTTAATTTTTTTTAGTTTAAGTAGTGTCATCAAATAAATTAAAAAAATGTATATAATTTAATACTGATTTTATAAAATTTAACTATAATGAAAGAATTTTCTAGCCATGGAATTGTGAATTTTGAGAACTGCAAATTGCAATTAATGAAACTTGAACTCAGTATATAAAAATAATTCAAGTCAAAATAATTAGAAATTTAGGGAGTATATAAATTTGAATAAGAAGTGTAGAATGCAGCAGAAGTATTTGTTCGTACCTTTTTACGAAAGTGATTCGCGCTAGAATGCGACGAGTCAGGATCGTAAAGGTTGATTCACGTCTCTTCGGATTGTCCTTGAAAATCTTCTATCGCTCAAAACTCGCGATGGATCGAACTACAAACAAGCACGATCGCAAATCCATCGTTCAAGACCCTCTAGAATAATAAGTAATAAGTTGATAGAAAATGTGGTTTTTAAATTTTTCTCACTTGGTTTTCTTATTCTTTCGTTCTCTTATTTATTTTATATGAGATCGCCCGCATATTTATAAGGAATTTCAAAATTCTAATAGATGCGTAAGAGATAAGGCCAAATCAATTATTAATTGTTATCCTATGAGTAGAATTTATCTCTAAATAGTTTTTCAATTTAAAAGCAAGATTAATTTTAATATAATGAGATAATATAGTAACTGTCGGATTGAGCTCGATCATGGACGCACCCGATTTGATTTAACCGAATGCCAACAAGAAGAAGGAAAAAATTAAGATCTAAGTTTGCCAAGTTGATCCATGCAATTTTTCCCCAAGTATATACTGTTCAAAATATTGTTATAAATACACAAATTGAACAACATTAAAAATAAAAAGTCTTAGAAGAAAAAGGGGATAGTGTTATTGGCCCTCAAAGTCTTCGCCTGAATTAGTGGTCTCCCTGTTCCGTAATTGTTAAGCTTCCTTGCCAATGACGCGTGGAATGGGAATAAAATAGAGTTGGTCAAGATATTTTGTCATAGTATATTGTCCAAGTCTTTTGAAAGGGACAATCCTTGCGTTGACAAGTCCTATTTTTTTATTTTTTATTATTATTTTAAATATTTTGATAACCTTCGTGAATTGATGGCCTAATTTTAACATGTATTGCGCATTTTTACCGTGCTCGAATTGTTGTTGTAGTCAACCAACTCGATCAGCAAGAAACCTAGCCATCTTAATTTCTCCTATTTAAATTGAAATTGCTTCAGCTTGTGAATTTTACACAAATTTCGCTCAAAGTCAGAGAAATTTTATGCTATCGCTCTGTATCAATATACAGAGAGACACTGAAAACGGACTATATATATATATATATATATATAAAGTAAGACTACTATACTTTTATGAGTATCAAACTTTTTCGTACTTATAAGTTATTTATTAATAATAGAACTTTCGAATTGACGATTCATTCGGTTAAATATGATATACGATATTTGAAATTTTTAAAAAATATGTTTCGTAATTTTTCGAAATCATAATAAAATCTATCAAACCGACATAAAATGAATGGTCAAAATCGAATGATGTCCTAAAAATAGATAATCGGATCCTTTAATTTAAGATTTGAGTTATTGATCTCTATTTAGATAGTAAATAAAATTTTTTATCAAAAATTCAATTGATTTCGATTCTTTTATACCGTTAAACTAGTAAGTATTTCATACTGGCCGTTAAAAATTATCAATTTTGAAATTTTTTGATCGTAATAAATAATATCAAAAAATTATAAAATTTGATTTATAGAAGTTTTAAATACTCTAGATAACGTTTAATGATATGAATCGTCGATTCGGAAGCTCTATCATCGAAAACGACTTATAAGCATAAGGGCGATCGCACTTACAGGGACGAAACTAGCACTTGATTATGAGGGGACCAAAATATATACAAATCAAAATTTTAACAAATAAACAAAATTTACCTAGTCAAAATTTTGATGAAAAAATATATTGGCTAAATAATTAGTGTAAAAAAGCATTACCCCTGTTTTATTTATACTTAGTTAACTTCTAATTATTTTATTTATATTATTTCACTCAAATAACTTTGAAATTTATTAAATCTAATAGTAATTCAATAAATAATTTAATTTCTTAATTTTTACTAAATATAATTGTGACAATAAATGACTATTAGTTGACCGAACTATTAATTTTAATATAATCTTTAATTTAATTAAATAAAAAATTTATTTAAAATAATTAAAAGTTATGAAGATACTAAATTTAAAAGAAAAAACTCAAGAGTTGAGAGAGCACTATATTTTTTATATATAAAGTATCCTTATGCAAATTATGAAAATTGGGGGGCTGCATACTTAAGAGAGAGAGAGGGAGAGAGAGAGAGAGAGAGAGAGAGAGAGGGGAGGCATACTTAGGTTAATATATTATATGCGAAATTATACTGAAATACTTCTAAAAATATTATAATTTTGGGGGATTAGTGAGGGTGCGTGAAATGATAGTAATATATTTTTATAAGAATTCTTTATACATATGATACTCAATATAAATTATGTTACCTTTCGGCAGCTAATTACGTTTGCAACTAAATAATTTAATTATTTAATGTGAAAAAGTTTCAAAAAGCGTAACACCATCTGGTCTTAAAGTAAAAGAAATTTGACATTAAAATATGAGTCTGGCTGCTATGCTATCAATAGCACGAAGCACTTGATGTTACCAAGTTTTCCGCCGTTAGATCTACCCTTTTGATTGTTTTCATCCGTTAGATCATACTATTCAACCAACCACCCACTCAACCCTAAGGGGCCCGCATCATCCTAACCGCACATCTCTTAATCCAATGGCCAAAAACTTGATAGCACCAATGACTTGGTGCTATTAATAGTATATTAGCCTAGTTCTTAAAATATTGAAACAGTTGATCTTAGGACTAAAGTGCTCTGACATTTGTGATTTACTTTTCTGCATATTTTAAATAATACAGATCATATCAAATGTAACAATCTCTAAGTTTATTACCATAATTACATAAACTTTTGGACAATGCCCACAATCCCTCGAGTCAATATAACACTTTGGAACATGTAATTATAAAAAGAAACAGTCATTTTTGGGTCCTCATTAAGAGGGCATATTTGGTGCAACATTATACCCAGGAACTTTTCAAATTTATGAAAATAATTTCTCTGCTTACTAGTGCAATTTCGTTCATTAAAAAAATTAAAAAAAATAACTTTCATTTGTCGAGATGAATTAATCAAATTTAAGTTACAAAATAAAAAAGAAGCATCCTCAAATTTCAGAAACAGCGTCAAAGCATCAACACTCAAAAATCCAGCCCCAATCTTACTGCTGGTACAGAAATAATCCATGCAAAAAAGAGAGAAAAAACCGTAAAAAGTATTTTCAAATAATAATAATAGATATAAATGCACTGCTCGATTCTCAAGTCTCAACCACCACATCCTCCGCCGCTGCTACATCCACCACCGCCTCCACATCCACCGCCGTCGCCGTTGCCACCATCATATCCACCACCACAGCCGCCAGCGCCGCCGCCACCGCCGCTGCTGTCACTGCTGTCACTGCCACTCCCTCGGCCACTTTCCACAGCACTGATCGCCTCCTCGATCACAATTCCTGCAGCCAAACCGGCGCCCACTCCGATAAATGGCCACCGTAATCAAAGATGCCAAGTTGGGAGAACAGGCGAACGGTCACTTACTCACTTTATACTACTTAGGCCTAGTTTGAAAATGCACAGCCACTTTGATGCTTCACGGCTCGCAAAAAGGCAAAGCAGAGTAGGAAAGGAATAATAGCAGAATAAGAGGAGTTACTAATTATTGCAAAGCAGCAGCAACACCAACTTTAAAAGGATTCAAAGATACTGTACTATAAGTTATAAATCCTACATGTTTTTATCGCTATTATGATTTAATGTACAATGTACAATTTCTGCTGCATGCATCTCTGCAAAGGAGAAGAGCAAAGGATGACAAGAATAGAAGCTCTAGCAAATTTACATTTCTAGAGCACAAAGAATAAATCTAAACATGTTATTGAAAGTGGAGAAAAGAAAAGCTGAGGGAAAGAACTAAACCTTCCGCTGAATATACATCCACAAGGCCTACTAAGAAAGAAATATAAGGACACCCTCAACTTTTTAGAAATTTACGTTGCATTCCCTTAGGAAAACTTGGTTGAAATCCACATACTTGGACCAGTAACTGCGATACTTGGGCAATCCAATCTCTAACCAAGGTTTCATGTTGCCATTATAGTGTATTACTGCCGCCTTTTTGATATCCTCTTGGCGAATGTTTGGGTTATAACCAAGACCCAAAACATGCCACGACCGATCGAGGGGCAAAGTGCGATTCCAGAAAGTAACAAGACCAGCAGGAAGAGTTCCCAATTTCCACAATAGTCTGTCCTGGTTCTGCATATAGTAAACACCAGAATTCAGGTTCAAAGCATGATGTAATGACAAGCATAAATTATACCTAATAAAAGATTAAAAAAAGGTTTGAGTAACTCAGTTGAAATTTAAGTGTGAGACATGACCATAAGCAAAGAATTTTCCACCAAAACCCAGGAAATGCACACAAAAAGGACAAAAACGTACAAAAGATAGTAACTAGTTGCATGGTTATGTAAGCGATTAATGCAATTTACCAGCTTCTGCCAAGAGTGGTAGACATCAGTTATGTTCTGCTTTCTCCACTCAACCAAGTCAAATATATTCATGCCATAAGCCCATCCACAAGCCCGAGGGTTGAAATTTTCGGCAATGAGAGGATTTGAGAAGTTGAGATATCTATCAAACCTGTGAAAGCTCTCGCCACAAGTCTCAACCGCACCATTAACTTTCCCTTTGAGATCAATAGACCAAAGGGCAGTAAGGTCCCGTTGGACTACAACATCATCGTCTAAGAAAAGCACTTTATCAAGCTTAGGGAATATCTCGGGTAAATAAAATCTAAGATGATTCAGGATGGAGAGGTATTTAGGGTTTCGGAACTTCAAGTTTTCATCAGAGATAGCTCGATGAGTCTTAAAGTAGTAATCAATCATGGATTTTGACCCAAGCTGCTTCAGAACCGGACTATAGCTGGAATTTAGCCATGTGAACTCTTCAACATTCCGAATCTGGATGGTCGCTTTGCCTGGCGGGTTAGCTAAAAACCACATTTTCATGGCTGCATAATTAAGTCTATCAGTGACAATGTGGAAGACATGGTTCTCTGGGTTCTGCAAGAAAATAAAGGTCAAATCATAAATAAATATCATCTCTTATTGATGGAAATGGTAAGAAAAGCGCAATCAATAACGCTGGGAACAAGTAAAGCTGATAGTGAGCAACTAGGACTTTGACTCGTAAAAGCTCTGTGTAGCTTGAATAGCTTGTAGGAGAAGACAATGTCAACCTATATTTTAAGCCTTAACCCAATAAGCAAGATGAACACAAGCAAGAAATTCACACTAATTCCAGATCGAAAGGCTCAATTCAAAAATTAACAAGACAAGACTAAGCATAGTTTATAAGCTTCAGGCAGAGTTCAAATATCCCCAAATTCTAAAGCTTAGCTCCACTGGAGCGTCCAAGTAGAAGCACAATTTAAATAAAGCTGTCTGAAGAAGCAGTAACAAGTTTTTCATTACAACCTATTCAAAAGCTACTTGCCCGTAGACAAAGGAGATGCCTCAAATTAGACCTTCTACTTTAGGGGCTCAAAATCTCATTTTAGCTTTTCATCACCACAAAAGCTTCAAAATTATTATCAGCCAAAACACCTAGTTTCTAGAAGTTCATGCTTTTTGAAGGAGAAGCTATATTAGACGCCACGGTAAAAAAAACACTAAGCAGCACAGTTTTTGGCTCAACTTGGATCTGGTCTGGTTCGTTTGTAGCTGTATAAGTCATATAGCTTACCTTAGCATGCAAGACAGTAGAATTCACAACCACTGCTGCAGCTAAAACATTGTCAGAGAAGAGTGCATAATGATAGAGTTTGGGGTCTTCCAACTTTTCTTGAGTTGGAAACTCCTCCTGGCTGACATTTGAAATATAAAATTCGGTGGTGAGTCTCAGGGGAAGACAGTGGAGGCCTTTTGGTAGAGTTTTTGCTGCTAGCTGTGTTAAATAGATAGCCTGTTTCTTATGTGCATTGAGCTGTTCCTCAGTGGAGTGAAGAATCGCCTGGAGTTTGTTGATAACAGCAGAGCAGTTTTCTTGAATTTGCTTCCCCTTGGCCAATGTTTCCTCCATCGCCCGAAGTTTCTCACGTGAACTGATTAATGCAACACAATATAAAAAAGAGCTACTAGGTGTACACGTGAACTGATTAATGCAACACAATATAAAAAAGAGCTACTAGGTGTAAATGTTAAAACTAATCTCAAATGTTTTAACTTGTTAATCAGACTAAACATATTCTAAACTAGCAAACTATAGAAAATGCAAAATTTGCGTATACATCCACAACTGCATTTTCAAACAGAACCTCCAACTAAATTTTTTGGATCTAAACTTCTCAACTAAATTTTTTTTATTCAATTTTAAAAGTTCCCTCAAAAAGTTCCTGTCAAAAACTTTGAAAAATTCTATTATTAAGCTGTAGATATTCCATCAGAAAAGTTACAATGATGGTTAAGTTTGGAAAGAATTATCTGAAGTCAAACAGCACGTTGATCAAAGGGGAAAAGGAGGGATAAAAGGTTACTAGGTCATAGCAAACCAATGACAATTAGTGAAATTTTTTCACAACAAAGCAAACCAATAACAGGCGATGTAAGGTTACAAGGTCAAAACACTAATTAGTGAAACCAAAAAACGTACTTCTTATGTAATTCTGAGTCCTTGGTTGCATCGCCAAGTGCTCGTTCAACATCTCTTATCCGAGCTTGAAGCTCCCTGACGAAGTTGGTATTGCTTCTACAAAGGCCAAGATAAACCTTTGCCTTTACTAATTGATCCTTAAGTTGGCGCACTCTAACATCAGGTAAAGTCGTGGCACCACTACGGTCATTATTAGTGGATCTCCTCCTATGCTTTCGAGTACGAACTTGAGAAGGAACTAGTTCAGATGGCTTTCCATCCTTATTTCCCTGGATAATAGAGCAAAATGTAGTAATGAATAAATTAGGAAAGAAAAAGAGGGTATTCAAGCAACAGATTTCAAAAGCCAAAAAAAGGGGGAAAAAAAGAAGAAATCAAGCATCAGGAGAGACAAGATGTAGGCCAATTCTCCAGGACAAAAAAAAAAAAAAACCCCTAAGCCGAAAGCTATATTTCCTCAATGAGTAGATGAATGGTCAAAAACTGATAAAGATTCAATTAAACCACATCAATTGGTCAATCCAGAAAGTAAAGACTAACAAATATAATACGGATAGTGATTAGATAATAAGAAAATATGCATGACAGGAGAATAGAACAAAACCTTGGGTCAAAATACAATTCTCACCACCCCCAACAATATTTTTCTGGAAACCCCTTTAGAGACATTCAAAGGGTCTTAATCACCGCAGAGTTGGCATAATTTGCTGAAGGGGCTAAATTGACACAGAACATAAATGCAACAACAGTTTGCCTCTCTTCTAAGACAATAGGGCAGCTAATTAAGATACCTTTCACGTCCTCTTTGTAGTCATTGACTCATCAAATAACAAAATTAAATTTTAAGGGATAAGTCCATCAGAAAAAGGATAATAAATGGCGCTCAGAGCAACCTCCAGTAAAAAGAAAATAATTTTACTTCCAAATTATCTTCACTGGTTGTATTGAAATTCTACAATCAAATCTTGAAACAAATGACGCAAAAATATGATGACATATCTCCAATATTACACAAATATAGTGTTTAGTGTTTACCCAAATAAAAAAGAGAAACTATAATATGATGAAGTTATCTCTGCAAAGACAGGTACATGAAATTATTTAGCTTTGATGACCAAGTCACATAACTATAGTCAAATTCGGAAATCTCATTCTTTCATCTTAGTCCAAGGAATTAGTTAAAAGTTCCATCCGCATAGAAGCTAAAGACTATAATGAAATTTGATAGGCCCAATTACCTGCTTCCATGGAAAAGTCGGAGCTTCAATCTTCTTCTCTTTGTTCTTTTCTTCCATCTCAGGCTTCTTGTCGCTTTCTCGGCTTGCCGCTTGCTCAATCATGCCCTTGTTTTCTGATTGAGTGCCCTCATTATTCTCCATATTCTTCTCCCCCTCTGCAAGATTCGCCGATCTTACCACTTGCTCAATTATGCCCTCCTTTTCCAATTGAATCCCCTCATCCATCACCGATAAAGCCCGACTCTTATGTTCTTGATCTCCGACTTTGTCTAATCCCCTCTCCTTTTCCTGATCTGTTGCATCGACTTTCTCATCTGAGCTGTCTCTTTCCAACTGCTTCCCTTCATCGTAGGTAGCCGATAATACTCGGCTCTTATGCTCGTCTGAGATCCCACGTGGCAATTCTATACAGAAAACGTGGCACTCAATCAAACCTTAACCCTTACTCCGTTAAAAAAACGCCCTTTTACTGTTCTATTCTCGTCAAAAACCACAAATTAGAATGAAGCGTCATAATTTGGGGGAAACTAATTACTTGATAATGAGGGAAAGAGGGAACCTCACCGTTAGCTGTTAATGCAGTGAATCCGATCACCGATCGAGCTGAGATCGCATCGGCATTGCTCTTAGAATGAACAATCCGAACGGGTTCTTGAAGAGAATCAAAGGACACCTACAACCAGATCGTTCGCATCAAAATTAACCACCCAAATGAATACATTTTTAGCATAAACTAGTAGAATAATCAACTAAAATTTCACGGAAACCTAGAGGAAATAGACCAAAAAAAGAACAGCATTTTCTTCACGATTTTAAAAACAGAGAGCGAATGTAACAAAATTAAAGAGCAGGGAAAAAAAAAAAAAAAAGGGAACTTACCCGATTCGGAATTTCACGACCAAAATCGCTATTTGCTGCAAAAAATAAAATAAAATTTAAATTTAAAAATAAAAACCACCATTTAACACCAAAAAAGAAAGAGAACACCGATCGAGATCGTACTTTTCGGCCTCTTCCAATCGAATCGAACACTTACGGATTGAATTGGAGAACTTGGTGATCCTATCGGTGTAGAGAACGATGGGGGCGAGAACGGAGAGAAGGAGAAAGCCCAAAACCGTCCTCCTCTTGCTCTTCCTCGTCGCCATGTTAGCACCTCATCTCCTCCGCTCCCGACGACCCCCAGAAGCGCTTCTTGGCGACGCAAAAGCGGTAAATAATGCCCCCCAAAATTGCTTCTACAAATCGCTTCTCGAGCTCTGTTTCTTCTTCGTTGTTGCGAGTAGCTGCTCTCTACATCTCTCTCTCTCTCTCTCTCTCTCTCTCTCTCTGGATCTACGTTGTACTGCAATTTTCTTTTCTTTTTTTTTGTCCCTTTTTATGAGAGGAAATTAAATTTCCTTGCTATTTTAGCGAAAACGCCGCGCTTTGCTTAACGTTTTAAGATCGCGAAATGAGCGACTGAGATGTGACGTGGGAAAAGGATCGGGTGCCACGTGGCTTCGATGTTAGATTTACTACCTTATCCTCCGTTGAGCGCTTGTCTTTTGTGGAATTTTGAGGGTGTTTTGGGCATTCCACTAGATTGCTTATAAAGACCACAAGAGGATAACAAGTGGGCTAAAATTTTCATCTCGTATGTAAACTTAATAGAAATAAATAACAGTTAATTGAATTCTTATCTTTGTATAAACATATGTAAATAATATTTTAAAATTGTATAAATTTAAATTAATTATATTATATCCTTAATTAGTTGTAACCATGAATTGATTTGAGAGATATACATGTATCACAGATGAAATAATTATTATAAAAAAAATTTTCAATAGCAATAAAATTAACAAGAATAAAAATTTGGACGTTAAAAATATAAAATCACTTATTTTAGCCTCTACTGCAACAGTCCCCCCACAAATATATTATTTTTATAAATTATTGATGTAACAACATAGATAAGATTTAATCCTTAAAATGTATTTTTCACCGTCGTCTCCCTCCTCACCATTCTTCTTCACCGTCGCCCCCCTCCTCACACTCCTCTCCACCGCCCGCGACCCCCTCCTCTTCTCCTCCGCCGCCGCGGGCCCCCAGCCCGATCCCGTCACCGCGGCGGCAGCGGCCGCGGCGAACGGGGTCGGGCTGGATGCGGAGAAGAAGACAACGGCGAAGAAGAAGAAGGGGAGGCCAAGCGACAGGGCACAGNGGGCGGGGTGGGGGAGATACGCTCGCGATAGAGAGAGGGCGAGGGTTCGGGTGAGTTGGGTTAGGTTTAGGTTGGGTTAGGATTATATTTAATATATAAACATGAGTAGGTTAAAACTATATATTTGAAAATAATTGCCGCTAAAGGGTAATAAAATAATAGTAATAGCGGCCGTTTGATAATCACCGCTAAATAATTGCCACAAAAAGTTCCTTTTGGTGTAGTGCGTACGTAGGCGCATGATATATAGTACGTCTAAAACAAGAGGTTTTACACTCTATTACTCAACGATCATCTTCCTCTCCGATGATTACTTATCTGTACAATATAATCCAAAACGAAGAATCTTTTTTATTACAATCAACCAATTCTCCCCTGAATAGTTGAGGAAGTTACTTTTGTTAGTTCGTAATATTTTATCATTCTCAATAGTGAAGGTTATCTCTTCTTTGCACAAAAGTGAGGATAAACTAGGAACTATATAAGACACTATATATGAACTTGGAATAGGAGCCAACTCCTAGCTAGAATAATCAAAAACTGCATCTAAGTGGCCCCCAAAGGCTTTTTAAGGTTGAGTTTCTTTTTGTTGAAGTCATTTTCTCCCAAATAAGCGAGGCTCTAATGATCTCTCAATATCGAATTATGAAAATGACCTATATCAACAGTAACAAGAGGAAATTCACAAGTTATTGATCATAAGTGACTACTTGAGTAGAATGATCAAAGATGCTTGTTATGCCCATTTTGCACATTTATATTTGGAGATATATATGCAAAGTGCCACAGTTAAATCGTTAATACCGTTATTCCTCCACGGTGTACTAAACACGCATATTCACTTCTTTTATAGCTAGGTTATTTTTGGAAGCGACAAAAAAATGCGCATTTACGTCACTGAGCCTCAAAGATACGCACAGAGGTGCGTTCATTGGACGTGCCGCCGCTTATCGTAATTATTTCATGGATAACGAAGTCGTTTCTTGCCTTTCATTAACTGCAGCTATCGTTCGCGCAAATTCACTTATTTATAGCCAGGAGATCTACTGCACAAAGCTCTTCAATTTAACCGTTATTACCGTTAATCGTCCACGGTGTACTACGTACACACACGTATGAACTTATTTATAAATAGGTATATATATATATATTTGATAGAGAAAGACCAAATATGCGCATTTGCGTTACTGAACCTCGAAGATACGTGCAGCCGTGCATTCATTGGACGTGCCGCCAATGATTCGAAAATGATTCAGTCATTAAATACTTCGATATCTTCGCACAGCAGATATAGCCTTCCTTATCTTTGCACAGCAGATTTAGCACGTCGAATAACGTATAAACGTGCATGGCCATTCGATGTGTCACGATTGATAAGAAATTTGATCCGTCCATTTGCCCAAACTGCACGCACATTGAACCAATATTTTCTCTATTATCCAATTACTAAGAATGCAACAGATACGCTACGACCTGATGCAAAATTGTGCAGTAAAAATAATTGATCTACTCACTGCAAACAATATTACAATCTATAAAACTCAACATTTCATGCAAAATACTCAGAATGCAACTAAAGAGGAAAACATTAATTTGTTTCCTTCATTGTCATCTTACAGTGTCGATAGATTTTCCATGTTCCTGTTGGCTAGAGCTTCTGCTTTACTCCTCCTCCCCACCACCCCTCCCAAAAAAAAAAAAAAAAAAAAAAAAAAAAAATCTAAAACAGTTTTTGTTTGTAACTCAAATATATATTGTTTGGTATTCTACAGAAATGCTCCAATTGACATTTTCAAAACTATTTAGCACTTATATATCTCCACTATATGACGACACTTGGACTATTTTTCCTAATTTTATGATAATTTTATGATAAGAATAGAAAGAGAGAGAGAGAGGAATGATGACCTCTATCACTTCACCGCCGCCGCCGCCACTGCAGCCACATTCGCTTAGCCCATCTTTCTCTCTCCTCCGGTGCACACGATAGGGACGAGGGGCTCGCGGAGCGCGGCGGCCCAGATGCACTCCGCGTCGGCGTCGGCGTCATTGGACGGCCGAGGATCGCCATCAGGGATGGCGATCGGGGCCGGCTTCGGCCGACAGAGGCGGTCCCCGGGGATGCCGATGGTGGCGCGCTGGCCGTCGACGAGCGACGAGAAGAACACGTGGCGCAGGTCCCAGCCGTCCGATTCCAGCGCCACCAGCCCCTCCCGCGCCCCCTTCCCCTCCCACGGGAACTCGAACACCCCCGGCGGCGGCCGACACGCGTCGCCCCACGATTGGACCCCCTCCGCCGCCACGTCCTCATAGCGCTTCTTCGCGTTCTTCGACTCCCTCGCCGCGTCCTCCTCCCTCCCTCGCTTCTTCTTGCTCTCACGATCCATTCACCTTCGATCCACAAACATTATATTATAATAAATAAATAAATAAATAAATAAATAAATAAATATAATAAATAAATAAATAAATAAATAAAATGAGTCATAAAATTTTGTTCGCATTAGAGATCGATCGACCGTGCACGCAAACACATTGTGTTCGTACCTCAGTTCGCTCGATCGGACGATGCGGCGTTCGCTCACGAGGAAACAATAAGGGGACGATGCCTTCGGTTGGTTTCTTTGGTTCCATATATATATAGAGAGAGAGAGCCGTAGGAGCTCGAGGTGCTTTGGTTTTCGAGCTTCGCGGACCCTAAGCTGTACCCGATAACCCGTTTAAGCGGACCTCTCGACACTCTCTCTCTCAGTCTCTCTTTCCTTGTTATCGTTTCGTGGGCTTTTGTGGGCGCACTTAGCGCTTTCCTTTTATGGCTCACCATCTCCGCGCATACAATTGGCGCTCGAAGCTCGTAAAACCATACTTACTTTTCTATTCCGATTTTGCCCCTGTGAGATGAATTAACTTGCTCGTTGCTGTGCGCGGTTAGGTGGAGAGTTGGGAGGGTCAGAATCGTCCGTTACGAGGTTCCTTCTGCGTGATTGGGGAGATATAGTTGCCTGTACCCGGTGTATCCAAATATCCTCATGCACCGCATCCAATTTGAGTGTGCGTGTATATATATATATATATATAGAGAGAGAGAGAGAGAGAGAGAGAGAGAGGGGCTACTATATTTTTATAAGTATAGAGCCTTTCATACTTATAAATTATTTTTGATGATGAAGCTTCTTAATCGACGGTTTATTTCATTAGATATGATCTAGACTATTTGAAACTTGTAAAAAATAAATTTCGTAATTTTTCGAAATCATAATAAAATCTATTAAGCGGGTATAAAATGAACGATCAAAATCAAATGACGTCATAAAAATAATTGATCAGATTTTTCAATTTACGATCAGAATTATTGATTTTTATCTAGATAGTGAATAAAATTTTCTATCAATAATTTAGCCTATTCCATTTTTTTACATTGTTAAATTAACAAGTATCCCATACCTACCGTAGAAAATTATCAATTTTATGACTTTTTGATCGTAAGACAAATGATGTTAAAAAATTATAAAATTTGATTTTTAAAACTTTTAAATGGTCTAAATAATATTTAACGGTATGAATCGTAATATAGGGGCACATATAGTAATTTGCGACAGAGTTAGGAAGGTATGCACCACCTAGCTTTTGGAAGACCATTAAAAGTTGTTCACAAGTGCAATGTAAAATCTTAAAATTTTGTCCATATCAAAGATTTGGATCCGTGGAATATAACAATCATGCGATTAACCGACTGTTTCTGGAGTAAATGATTAAAGGCTTGATAATTAATATTCAAAATTCTAAATTCTTAGTTGTTTCATATTTTCAACTAAAAATTTATTTTTTTAAAAAATAAACGAAACAAATAGCATTCTATCTTTCTCTCTAAAGAAAAAAAATCATAAGATTAGCTTGATCGCGTAGAAGGGTGATTAACTGGATGCACCGTACACGGGTCGAATACAAACCACAATTTGTACGAGAGATTAGGAGCTCTTACTGTTTCATACTTATCTTTATTATTATTATTATTATTATCATTACCAATTATTATTATTACTATTGAATATTAGTTTCAACCATTAATTAGCTCATTAATTACAAATTTATTGATAATTAGCTGTCGTAAGCTCGTGCACAATTGGATCAATCGAAAAGGAGTGGGCCCTCCTGTGCTCCCTTAAGGTGACAGCTTATGCGTGCAAAAGGGACCAGTTTGTGAACCATTAGGAGCTTAGTTACCAATTTTACATATCCCATAAGGCTATAAGATATTGCGTAATACAACGATATTAAAAATATTTATTATGTAATAAGTACAATATACAAAAATGAGAATTTGATTTTCAAATTTAATGATAATTATTATCAGTTTTGGATAATACTGTTGATTTGACTTAGTGAGGTAATAATTGCACGAATTAATACACATGACTACCAAAAAGTGGGGAGCCTCTAATTTTAGCAGTTACTGCAGGAAACGCAGGTGCCAGTGGAATATCTTCGCTTGATTAATTGGTCAATTAAGTAGCTCATTTACTGTGAGGATAAGCTATAAATGGAAAGACCATGGAATCCAATGAAGAGTTTAATGAAGTGAAAAAGGAGTAACTTTAAACCATTAACTAGGGTTGTATTTGGTATTAAGGGCCGCCTAATATTACTCGGCTAACAGAAATTGTGTGAAGGAACTTTAATATTATTCAATACGATATGATTATCCTAGGACCTCAAACCGAGCCTTAGTATTTTGAAGTTAATAATATTGAAGTTGCTAGGTGCATGATGGGGTCAAATAACAACCTCGTAGATAACACTTTGAATAATAAATTACAACTCTATGCAGTGATTGTTTAGGAATGCAAACGCGGCGGGTCTGAAGGCAGGAGTCCGGTCCCGCCTCCCACTTCGACTATAAAAATTCTGTCCCACCTCCCATCCCGAATTTGTGATGGGTTAAAAAATATATCTCATAATCCGCTTCACTATAACACCCGAGATAGTCCTATATACGAGATGCTATATGGCTAAATCACTTAACCAGTTATAGTATTTTGGATGGTAACTAAGTTCAAGAGTTTAAGAGAGTTAAGCGTGCTAGGGTTAAAGTAGTTTTAGGATGGATGACCCCTTGCAAAGTCAAGCATTACAATTATTATCAGAGTCAATTACCAGCCGAAAATGTGAGATTAATCTCGGCTAAGTCAGGTTATACAGCGGGGAGAGTGAAATTCTCATACTGATAACTGTTGTCGATAGAGTGCGGCTCCCCAACAAGGTCGGTTAAGATTTACGAGACTAGTCTCACATTGCTTGAACTTGTGAGTGTGAATCTGACGAGAACATAAGAACTTAAAGGATGGGAGAATATGAGATCCCAAATAATCTTATATATAAGATATAGTAGTCCTAAACCTCTTTACTGGTAACTAGGTCCGAGAGGTTAAAGAGTTAAGCGTGCTAGGATTAAGAGTAATCTTAGAATGGATGACCCCTTGGAAGTAGGGCGTCACACCCACCTTCCCAACCCCTCGAATCTGCCTCGCCAATTAATATGTTTTAAAAATTATAATATTATTAATATTTTATAAATATAAATTAATATTTTTTTAATAATAATGAATAATATTACTAAGTTATATATATATTAACAACATCAATTATAAAAATAAAAAATATCAATCACAAATCGAAGTAAAATTTAAAAGTTTCAAATATATGAGAAATAAGACGTCAATTCATTTGTATTTTGAACCTTTTTATAAATATATTATTTTTTATGAATATTTTTTAAACTATAAATAATTTTTGGGGTGGATTCGAGACGGATCATAGCAGGGCGGATTCGGAGTGGATAAATTTTTTTTTTCATTTTCTGCCCGAATCCATTTTGGATCATAAAAATTATCTCGTTTTCTGTCATTAATCCGTTTATTTCTTCCTGTTTATTACCCCTTTGGGATGGGAGCTCTACCAATCCAGATCCATTTGCATCCCTACGATTGTTATGATTTTTATGCTGAAATACAATACTTTGCGTTTTATGTAACAAATCAGATTGGTCAGGATAGGCTAATTTTTATCTTTTTTTTTAAGTAATTCTACGTAATACTTCATTCAAACTGGATTAGGACAGGAGCAAAATTTTGACCCAACTTCCGTTTCATTTTTCTCAAAGGATCAAAGATAGATTATTATTTTTTTTAAATTTTTGGCCCCCCATTTACTTTGCCCTATTCGGTTGGATCGCTGGTGGGAGCTCCACCAACTTAAATCTATTTGCATCCCCCGCGTCGAAAGTAATTGGATGCGACCCATCTTAAAGCAACTGGGCAACTGCTATTTTAGAGAAATGGGCCGTTGGATAAATGGGCCGGTCCGATCCATCTGCACTGGCTATTCGTCTTTTATTTACAAATAATAATAAGGGTTTAAGCTCCCGCTTGCGACAAGCCGGCTTTGCGCACAGGTTTTGAAGCCCTAGCTGCGTCGCATCTATCTCTCTCTCTCTTTATGGTCTCTAGTTGTTCTCAGGTAGTGTAGTTTTCTAGGGTTTTGTGAAAATTCGTGGATAGGGATTTGCTTTTATGATGCTGCTAGGGTTTTATGTTCGCTTCCCCTTTGCGAAGGATTTTGCGGGGGTGACCGCATGTGGAAATGGAGTGATGTAGATTGTGCGTCATATTGATTTCAAATGATTTGTCATGTAGAAGAAAGTGCTTATGAATGAACAAACACGAGAATGCTCCCTGATTCTTCTTGTTTTTTAATTCCATGGAGATAACTGTTCTTGTTTTCTCTCATTCAAATCCTCTCAATTTGGCGTAGAAAGCGTGTTTTTCTCTTTCAAGAGGACTGCAGAAACACCACATTACCTCTGCTATCACCAGATGCAATAACGGGCCCCATCTGTTATTTTTAGTCTCAGTTGAACCTAGATCTCTTACCTTTGCTTATGGGGTATTAAGCGGTGCCTCAGCTTGGAAAGAGAGAGTTTTTACGGCAACAAGGGAGAAGGCATACCGAATTTAACCAAATAGACGGCGATACATTTATCGATTTTAAAAGCAATTTTGCGTGTGATGAATTGGGCTTTCGGTGATTATTACATTTGTGAGTGTGGTATATTGAGTGATATTATTGGGCTTCACATAGTTAAAAAACTATTTGCAATATCCTGAACTTAACCAGCTCAAGAAGTTGTAGTTTTATCAGTTTTTTAAGTGATATAGTGTGTGGTAGGCTGGGCTTTTGATGATTCTGAAAAGTTATGTATCCTGAGCTGTACCAGCTCAGCTGCTACATTTTTCAGTATATACAATCACTGGCAGAATTTCATTGACTTATTACAACTAGTCGTTGTTTCTAATCTATGGTGTTGTAAGTTGTATGTTTTTCCAACTATGTACAATGGAACTGTGATAACCTCATCTTTTCTTGAGGCATCATTAGGCACATCTGAATCTTACTATATCTCCTTTGAGTAACGAATGTCTTGGACTTGCCGAGCACTAGAGTTGAAATTTGTAATGAATTGTTTCATTCTTATGTCTTGAACTGATTCTCAGTCACTGTAGGTGGTTTGGAAGTAGTTTATATGTTCTATCACATCTTCCAGATAATAGAGGTGTAGTGAGTATGGGTAGAGAGTTTACGAAGTAACTGATCAATTGCAGGAAGAAGGATGGCTATATGCTATCTGCTATATAAAACAAGGATTGCTCATCTGCAATCCTTGTTGTGTGCTCATCTGCAATATAAAACAAGGATTGCTCTTTCTTTTGTTGTGTGCTATTTGCAATATAAAACAAGGATTGCTCATCGTAAATTCTTTATTTTGGTTTATCTGCCGGAACATTGTGCATCAACATGTGTTTGCTAGTTCCTCTCTAAGCTTGGCTATTTTGAGACTTTTAAAAAAAAAAAAAAAAAAAGAGGAATTGCTTCTTTGTAAGAGGGTATGTTAGATTGTTTTGATCAGGGAAGGCTCTCTATTGTATGTCAGTCAATTTTGTATGTCTTCTCACTTTCTATGCATTAATCTTTTACCTCTATATGGATGGTTTTAATAGGCGGTATGTTGTTTCTGGTTTCTCTGAAAATCACATGTTGAGGACTGTTTTGCATCAATTGTGAATCTGAATGAGCAGTTGATTCCTGTAAGAGTCACTTGTTGCTGTCTTGGATACAGGCGGGACTTTCGAACACGAGCTTAGCTTAAGCAAATAAAACTAGCTTGATAATCATGTAAAATCACAATAGACCTAACTCCCATTGCAACAACTATTCCATTCCAAGTGCGGCACTTAGTAAGCCTAGTGAATCTTCATGCTTTAATTGTAGATAGAGTTTATGCAATGCAAGAAAGATATTGTTACCCTTGATGCTCATTTGACATGCCAATTGAGTCGTATTGTTGTTGTAGTGCATCTACCAACCATTTGTGATATAGGAACTAAGGCTTGTTATATTGATTTTTCTTTTTTAAATGCAGGTGTTGATATTAGTATGAATACACACCTAAAAACGGTGAAGCTTACACTGAAAGGAAAAAATCCAGTTACACTTGATCACCTCAGTGTGAGAGGTAACAATATTCGGTATTATATCCTACCTGACAGCTTAAATCTGGAGACTTTACTGGTTGAGGAGACGCCTAGGGTTAAGCCTAAAAAGCCGACTGCAGGTAAGATTATAATTTTTTATTTACTATTTTTTATGTTCATTATATTATGCTTAAAATTTTTTTGTTACCTTTTAGATAGTATTTTACGTGACCCACTGCTATTGTTTTTGCAAAAACAGGGAGACCGCTGGGGCGTGGTCGTGGCCGCGGACGTGGCCGTGGTCGTGGCCGGGGCCGTTAGAAGTGTTGCCTGCTTTTCACTTTTTGCAGCATGTATTCTGTACTAGCTTTGAGATCTATTTTAAGCTTTTTGGTTCAAGAATTGGCTGATCAAAGGATTATGTTCACAGCTTTTTAATTGCTTTCTTTCCTGGAGAGTTAGTGTCTCTTGTGAATTTATAGCTTATGTCGGTAGATGAGCTTACTTTTAGCATGCTGTATGTGTGGACAATTCAGGCAAAAGATCTGCACACTTATTTGAAGATTGTGCCTAGTTTGATGGAGACCAGAATTTGGCTTTGTGGGTTTTGAATGTTGCTTGAATTATCTCATCCTTGGTGGATAATGAAGGTGGGTAATGTTGCATGCATTGTTAAATAAAAGAGGCTGCATTTGTATCTGGGACCGATATCAAGCCCCAAATGAACCAAGTAACACTGTTCATTCCACTTGGAATGCTGTGAAAAGTTGAGGAAGCAGCAGAAAAGATGTCATTTTGGATGTGATCTTGTTGTGCTTGTGCTCGTTGCCTGCATTAAGGTGCGGTTGATATTTTTTCATGTCAAGTTAAACGGGGGCCAAATGAAGAGGGAAAAGGAAGCTACAAGTCAATTTTTGGCAGTATTTAAAACTTCGGAGCACTCACCCGTGAGATTTAAAAGCTGTTTAGCTAGAAATTGATTAATCATTCTTTTTCTTCTTCATAACATAAGACTTAGTTAGCAAATTTAACTCTAGTAAGATGCTAGAATACCCTGCTATTAACATACATGGCAGATAGTACATGAAAGTGCAAAATTTTTTTAGTCATTCTTAGACTCCTCGTCAGACAACCAAAGATGTAATACAGGTACACTTACAGAGGCCTGATCAATAACACAGAGGGCTTGAAGAGCACAGCAACAGCGACAGGCGAATGAAGAATTTTACTCAGCAAGAAGTCCCATGCTTAATTAAGGGACTATAAAGAAGTAAAGACAATATACTACCACCTTTGGGCGATAATTTTCTACTGAAAGATGAAAAGCTGCCAGTTTTTTTTATCTTCCAGTAGTGATGAAGATTATGACGTATTATGGAATTTGTAAGTCAGCCCTTAGATTTTGGCACTGAAGCTAACGACTTGAGAAGGGATGGCGACGGCTTCCTCACAGTGTGAACAAGAAGGACCATTAGGGTTAACAGAGTTAATGCTCCGGCTTGATGAGCTGAGGCTAAAGAGACTGGGACATACGTCAGCAGTGTCGATATCCCCAGTGTCACCTGGAAAGATTCAAGGTCATACAATGGTTACCTACACAAACTTCATTCTTAGGGCCTTTTCCGTGGTTGCATTAGCTTATTTGGAAGTTCAAGTGATATGATACTCCTCTCATAATTAGACATAATTCATAAGAAGAAAAATTCTGTTTCTCCTAAGTGACTTACGACACCCGAAGTGGTACTTCAAATAGGGAAGATAATTACCTGAAGTGCGGCCATTCCCAATGTACTCCCAATCAATGACTGGATTGCAGGATGCATCTCTATTTTCCTTGCAGCCAACCACAAAGCACCAACTGACACCAACGTGCTTGTTGCAAGAATGCGATGATGGAGCTGCAAACACAGAAAATTCTAATTAAGATTGTCTTTGTCCAAAGTTTACCTTAGTACTCTGGCAAAAACTTAGAGCGTAAATAATAAAACTTTGAATATTCATTCCGCATATTGGCAAAGACAGCAAAAATTTGATCCAGCATTAAAAACAGTTTACCTGTACTGTGGACGTGTTCTCAAAAAAATTGCGAATGAGTGGCTCCATATCAAATATGTCATCAGGGATCCAGGAATCACCCATCTTAGGAAATGTGTTGTATGCATGACCCTGTATCACATCAAGAATTAGACATAATTATGTAGAAAATTCGTCAAGCAGCAATCATCAAAAAAAGCAAAAAAAATGAAAAGCAGCAGAATACTATCATATACCGCATCATTTCCTGCAACAAAAGCCCCTGATGCAGCAGTAATGCCCACAAGGACACTTACAGGAAGAACCAGTTTTCGGATTTTTGCTGCCCCATTTACCCAATTCATCGATCCAGTTGGAGGGTCAGGCATGACTACCGACAGAGCAGTCCGCAAGATGCCACAATATATACCAAATGCGCAGGCGAGATGAGTTGCCAGACGGTATGGGCTAACCCTAGGTTGAACATACTCAGAAGCCGGTTCCTAAAATTGGAAAAGAAGAACTTGTACTATTGTAAACTGTAAATAGACATTTCAGCAGTTTGGCACTAGAAGATTGAAGGATTTTTATACCTCCAGACCACTTTTTACCATCCACCAGCCGATAAGTCCTTGCCCAGCACCAAGAGCAAAAAGAGCTGACAGTCTAACTCCAAGTTGGCGGGTAATGTACCCTTTTGCGAGAAAATATGCAAATGGGACAGCAAACACAACACCTAACGCCCTTCCCCACATCCGATGTGCATATTCCATCCAATAAATGAACTTAAAATCTTCCATATTCATTCCTCTATTCACCCTGCACAAAGTCATGCACCATCACTGTAGTAAATGATATGTTCATTCATTTGTTAAAAAGCGAAGTGAATGTAATTTTACCGCTTGTATTCGGGCGATTGCTGATACTTCTCAAATTCAAGACGCCACTGATCCTCTGACAATGGAGGCAGAGCACCAGTGAATTTCCAGTCGGTCATCGATAGACCAGAACGAGTGAGGCGCGTGACTCCACCAAGAACCACCAAACTGAAAACCCAAGCAGCACAACCAAAAAGCCATATCCCGACTACCTTTTGTGCATGGGGTCCCTTCGTAACGAGTAATTTCAATCCTGCATTTGTTACATCTGTCCTGGTTTTATTCAGAAGCGTCGCTGAAGTGGACATTTTCCTTGAAGATTGACCAGATAAGCTCTAAAGGAAAGTAAATATTGCTGTTAGATTGTTTTCAAGCTGAACATAATCTCAAGAAATGGAAACTCCACTATCCGTCTTGTGTTTTCTAATACTACAATGAGGTTCACCCAGAAAGAAACTAATCTTTAACTTAATTACTACGGTGATACAGTATGACAGAAATATGGTGATCTTCAGATGTCAAAATGAATATAATTTATCGCCAATTTCCTTCAAACAGTAAGCCATTTAGGTCCTACTTGCTTCTACAGCTAGTTTTGATCAAATTAGTGAATTACGTGGCTTGTTAAACCTTTCCAAAACCCTAACCAACTTAAAATATCATTTCCAACAAATCTTTATAGATTTCTCGAAATACAATGCATCGATCAAGATCGGATATTGCTCAGCAAGTTTGATCCACACAATGATAAATAAGGATTCTTATGAACAACTAAATCAACAAATTCATTGGTACATAAGAGCCATATCAAATCGAAATTTGACAGAAACCACAGCGGAAATGCGATCGAACCTTCGGTAGGGATCTGAACGCGGAGAAGGAGCTGTATCTGGAGAGGAAGCATCTCCCGCAGGGTTCCGAGACGGCGAATCGCGAAGGGTTAGAGAGTAGGGGGTGCTCATGGGAGTAAACCCTAGGAGAGCCTCTCAGATCTCGAGAGATTAGGGTTAGGGTTTTGGTGCTCCGACGAAGGAGAGCTCCCACCCTGCTCCCGAGCATCGCCTCTTCGAGCGCCCACAGTTTCGGCGAGAAAATGCGAGACGACGACGACGACGACCGCGGGCGGCGGTTTAGTTAAAGAGCGCGGTTGGCGTCGTCTACGCCATGTTTTTTTTTTTTTTTTTTTTTTTTTCATGCCCTTTTAAAAGTCTAGATTTACTTATCAATGGTTTTCAAACCTTTAAATGATATTAGTGTGTGACTGAGACGCATAACCAAAGGTTTTAAGTTCCGCCTTATGTTGTATGGCATGGGATGACACTTACCGTGCCATAAAAAAGGTGGCACGGTGTAGGGGGGTCTCGAACCCCCCTCCGTTGCCGCAGCACGGATCTACATATATCACGCGAGAGGGAGTGATACGCAAGCCCATGCTACAGCACTGTGCCTTAGCAGCACACTTTTTTTTTTTGCTTTTCTTTTATTTTGTTCTGTGGGATACACCGAAGCATCCACACCTTCGAAGAATATTACAAATCGAAAATTTACTTATTTGATAAATTAAAAAAAATAATTTAAATTTTTTATTTATCAATATACAGATAAAATTTTAATTTATATATCTGATCCATTCTGCAGAAGGCAAAGCCCCCCGCACCTTCCTTATCGGCCCGAGCCCTTCATTTCCATCACAGACATTTTTTTTTCATAATTATTTTATCAAAATTTGTCGCATCGTAAAATTTTTAGCTAATTAAGGAAACAAAATAGAATTCAATAAATAAATTTTGAGTGACATTAAACATAAAACTATATTTCTGCGTTAGAAGATTAAAAATACTAATAAAATTAAAAGCTAAATTAAATCAATTGATAATTAGATTTATTTAATTTATTTATCATACAATTTATTATTTAATTTTTTTGATAGATCTAATATTTTTTAAAAAAATTAATAAAAAAATATTTTTTAAAAAATATTTTTAAAAAATATTTTTTATATTTTATTAAAAAAATTTGTAATATGGTCGAAAGAAAGAAAAAAAAGATATTTTTACATTTTTAAAATTCTGGCATGTAAAAATTTTATCCTGCATCAAGTGTAATTGTACTTTACATAAAAAAAAATTTACAAGTATATTAATTGATGACTTTAGTAAATTATATATAGCAAATATTCATAATTATTTAATTAAATTTTTCAAAATAATGTTATAAGAGGTTATTGGAACTAAAAAAATTAAAATAAATTTATACGAAAGCATGCCAGTAGGAGGTCATACGTATCCATCAGCATACGGACGTATCATATATCGGCAAGGAAGCATGCCAGTGTTGTATCGTATCATGCAGACAGCGGTACGCTCTCATGTCACGGCACTTCAAACCTTGCGTATAACCTCTAATGAAATGTACATGTATCTTTTTTTTTTTAATCACAGTTTATATCTACCAAATAGTTCTCATCAACTAGAGACCAAATTGAATGTTTCTTGACTATCAAATTCTATATCTTGTTATGTAGATTAAAAAAATATGCTAAATAAATATTTATACCTCAACAGTATCTCTCCATATATGAGAAAGTTAGAAAAATTTTACTTATACACTCGAAAAGAGGTGTAGATCTTACACCCTCAAACATGCATATTATTTTAGGATGTATCAATAGTATTGCCCAACGTGATTACAGTAATCTTACTACTGTGTTTGAGTAGTGACAAGCCATTTTGAAAGCCAGCCAGTTACTCTTTTGCCTAGGCTTAGTGCTCAAAAATTTTGTGGGCATCGTCCCTAAAGAATTTGTTTGGGGATGATGCCGATGGGCGCTGCGTGGTGTGCGGGCACCCATCATGACCCTCAGAAACAAAAAAAAAAAAAGGAAAAATTGTGGACTCCAGATTTTTTAGAGAGAGAGAAAGAAGCAAGTGAGGAAAAGGGACGGTCGTGATGGGCGCCCGCACGCCACGCGGCGCCCTTCAGCTTCGTCCCCAATTCATCCTGAAAGCACGGAGAAGTTAATACCCTATTAATAAAAATAATCCCGAGTCCACAGTAAAGACTAGCCTCTCCTTTTGCTCTGAAGGTTACAACAGTGGGCACATTTAATTCATCACTAAGCACCGAAAATAATGAAAATACAACAACAAGAACAGCAAAAGCATAGGATAAATCCGCATAAATGGATCTTTTAAATACTCCCTTAGCTCCCCAAAATACAAAATGTTAGTGTTTTGTGATACTGCATAAGCCCCCTCATTCTAAATTCCTAGCTCCCTCTTACTCTTCCAAAGGTGACCTTACTTCCATTCTTATGCAAATGCATCAAAGCAAAGAGAAATCTCACTTCCATCCTTATCATCTAGTGATTAGGTGCAATGCTTAGGAAAGCAAGAGATCCTTCCATCATTACATACTTTGTAACTCGGCTTCTCTCAGTCCTAGAGTGGAAAAGTCTCCGAAAGTGCAGCATATAACTCCAATCTACAACTCCACTGAGACATTCCACAGATACAACTCTTGTTGTGGTACCCCCAGTTCAAAGGTTACCAACCCACAACTCACATCATAGTTAAACTCAACCTCCTCTGAATCAACTGTTATTCTCTTTGGCCTAACCGATGAATAGGCCCCAATCGTGCCCGAACCGCGCACTTTTAATTCCGCGGTCGCATTTTCCGCAGACTCATATCTTAGCTCCTTAATGGCTCCACTGGAATTGAACATTCTGATCAATCCGATGGGAGCAAAAGAGGCTCCACTTAATAGCTTAGCGACCGGAACGACAGTGAAGACCTCATACTCACGTGGTTTAAGCGTCACAGGCAAAGATGCGTTCGTCGGTAGGTAAATTGCCTCTCCTGTATCAAAAATTAAAACCAGTTACAAGATGATAAACATATGTGATAAACTGAATCAAGTGATTTTCGAAGGAAAAGAGCAAGCAATGTACCTCCTAAATGAGAATACACGATAACATCGCCGTCCCAGCCGTCATGAGCGACTCTCGGAAGATAATCTACATCCTTCGATTGGATAACCCCAGTGATCGTCCCGGGTTGTTCGTCGTGAATCAGATTCCTCTTCCCAACTCTACACCAGCCGGCTCCCTGGCAATTGAAGGCCCCAATAACTCCAGAATACTCATTCAAATTCCATATCTTTAGAAGGCTGCAACGAAGAATTCAAAAATTCAAAGAAACTACAGTTAGAAAGCATTACTAAAGCGAAAGATAAAAAAAAAGTTAATCAACAAAAAATTGCTGATCCTCGCCTCTTTCCATCCCTAGCAGGGTCTGAAAACAAGCAGTCTCTTGTGGGTCTCCCAGGAAGTTTAGCTCTCAAGATAGACCCATCATAAAGAACAAGTCTCTTCAATAGGTTGAAGTCATGGTTTCCCGGCTTGTCGCTGCATGAAACATTTTATACATACGTAATGAATCTTTAATTTGAATTATTACTAAACTTAAGTTCTAAGCAATTTCAATTTACCTAACATATATGGCACAACCGCCGACTGCTCGAGCCGCTCCATGGTACTCGGCCATAGGGTGAACACTCTTTTATAAATAGAGCCAAAGTCAGCAATAAATATAGTAGATTATCGCATAGCGGTGTTTAAAAAAGCGATTGTAAAATCACTTACATGGAACATATCCCAATCAGGCTGCATGAATTCTCCAAGAAAAACAGTATTATATGCAACAGATGCAATGTGTATAGTGTGCGATGCTGGATCTCTCGGCCAGAAATCATCAGAAGCCCTCACAACTGCCGTTCTCTTCGAGCTAAAACCCCAAAAAGAAAGCAAAAGAGATTTGAGTATTAATTCACCTGTCCTAATACTTCACCATATAAGCAACATGCCAAAGAATTCAGATACAGACTGAATGGCCTACCTGTACAAGTTATCAGTATTATGGCTCATGCATGATATAATCCCATTGTCGCGGAAGTTCATTGCAATAGAAGCTTCTAGAGCTTGGTGGTACTTTCTGGCAAGCTGTACCCTTCCGCCGTGGCCGGCACCTAGTGTTTCTAGAATGTTCTGGACATCTACTTTCACCCCATCTATCCCGGCAGAGGCAAGATAAGAGTGAAGTTCATTGTAAAAATTGTACACTTTCTCTGGATTAACAAGGCCGAGTCCGTTATTTGTTATGCTATTCAAACAATCACAGTGTTCGTTGGACTGAACGCCAGGGGACGAAACAGGGAATTGCATTTTCGATTCATACCGTTCCATTTCAGTAACACCCGGCTTTACTCCACCCCAGTAACCAGTAATTGCATGCCACACATAGACATATCTGAGAGAGAAGAAAATCAAAATCAAAATCAGATAAAAAATTATCGATCAATTTTATCAAAAAATACAGTTAGAAATTGAAAATTTACATCTTGTCTAATAGAGAGCAATGATGTCTTACTTCAGTTCATGCTTTTCCTTAATTTCGGAAATAACATGAGCAAGGCCGTTCGCTGGATCCTCGTCACGGTGGCCCTCTTTCCCATTCTTCTGGAATTTATAGTTCTCCTTGATATGGGTTAACCTATTTGCAAAGCTAATCGAGAAGAAAAGGAAAAAAAGGTGGGGGGGGAGGGAAACGGTTAATACAAGAACATTTTGACAAATTATAACGAAAAATGTTCATGCAAAATAGCAGCTTCAGAAGAAGTGCTTCTTGAGTGCTTACTTTGCTGCATTATCAGATTCAGTAGCAATTTCAGTTGGGTCCATGACCACCGATTGCCAACCATCATCGATTATGACGAATTTAGGAGCAATTCCCCCTTTCTCTAAGCTGAGAACAAAACAAAACAGATGAGATGTCTAATTATCAGCCAAGATTAAGCACTAGAAATAAGTAGAAGGATACGAAGGCACCTTTCGAGTCCTTGCTTTACTCCCTCCGCTGTTACATCGGTATAAAAAGCATCCCATGTGCACCAACCAAACCAGTTTAGCATGTCTGGCATCTGTTGAGAACATGAATATAATTAAGTCCAAGTAACCAATTGAAGAATATATGAAACCTATATATAATGATATTAGGATTTTATTATACCTTTTTCTTTTCCCTGTGTGAGAAAGTTTGCAAGTGCCTTTCGATGGTCCTATAAGAAGTTAAAGGTTTACAAGATAAATAAGTAGTAGACATAGGATTAGAAACATAAACACCTACAAAAAGGCTTCAGCCTCAATTATTCTGTATCGGCCGTATGAGCTTATTCCTTCAATCAGCTCTATTTTGAGCCAACAGTAATGACTAACAAACGATAAAAAAGCACATCTTTTCTTACTAACATTCCATTTGTGATCTTTCCCACCGCTAAGGCACGAAAATATGAAATCATTCTTTATTGACAGACTACGCGGTCTCTATTGGTTGCGAGAAAAACTATATCAATCAGGTTTTAGTACAAACTTGATGAGTCGCATATATACCAAACTTGTTGGACACAATCATTATCTTGCTTGGTCCATCTATTAACTTAAGCGAGGAAGCCCTGCTAAGAGCATGACAATAAGGCTAAATAATTCCAATTGTAGAAGGTACAGGAAACTTACTTTACAGCATCTGTAATGACCTCAAACGGATCCGATCCAGCAGCGACGAAAACTAAATGGGTTCCTTCGAAAGATTCAACCGCTGGATCACCTGAAATATCAAAATGCAATAATCCTTAATCACTAACCTCTCAGAAAACAATTATAATTTCTTGATTTCCTGAAATTCTTTTTTCTTTAAGCTCAGTATCACACTTGCAAGAGGAAAAGGAGATAATACTAAAAACTCGTACCGCTTTCTAAGCAAATTTCGAGCTCATCGTTCGCGTTGCCCTGAAGAACAGCGCGAAAGGCACCCTCCAGAATTGGGAGAAACACGGTGTAGACCGCGGATCGACCGAACCCATCTTCACTCCCCTCCCCAAATTGTGAACAATCGGTTCCCTCGACAATCAAGAATTGGGTTTCGAAGGGGATGTCTCGGCCGGATGAACCCATCCTCTGTGTCATCCACCACAGCTTGAATCGGAAGGTGCACATGAATCGTAAATCCCTGTGATTCCGAGAGCATGATATAGAGTTTATCATACAATTCTAGCAGAAATATATGAATGATAATAATAAATTGTTGCATGAGACTAAAACCCATGAAATAATTGATGAACTGCATAGAATCTGATGGAAAGGAAATAAATTTATAAAAACTAAATCATTAGCATGCGATCTGTTAGCCAAATTATTGCATGTCACAATTATATTTATTTCCACCATGAAAGAAAATCGACCTAAAAAAGAAAGAAAAAGAAAGAAACAATAAACATACTTGAAAAAAGAGACCAACAAAAATTAATAAAAGAAAGAAAAGGAAATCAAAGAGCACTGATACATCATACATCAAAAAACGCATTTTTTTTTTTTCCGAGAACTTACTGAAGCTTTCCAATGGGGAAAACATTGTGGCTTCCGCCGCGATCGGATCGAACGCCGATGAACGCCCCGTTCATCAATCCATTCCCACTCGCCGGGGTCAAAATTATGTTCCCATGAACATCGGATAAAATCCTAGTCCCCAACACCATCAAATTCCCATCTTGAACACTAATCCCAGCCCCAACCGTCATTTTTCCCCAATTTGCAATTCAAATTAAGAAATTAACAACAAACCCACAATTTCAATCCCCCCAAATTGATCGAAATCACTCACGAACCCTCCCAAAAAATCTTTTTTTTTCAAAAAAAAAAAAACCCTCAAATTAATAAGAGAGGAGAGATCTCTCTTGATCTCAGAGAAACTCCCTCGAACAAACACAGATAAAGCAAATTACAAAGGGGGATTATGCCTCCCCGATCCCTTTTATAGGATCGTGGAGCATCAATAAATGAAAAAAAAATTAAAATTAAAATTAAAAAGCTAATTATTAAATGCGCCCACCACAATTCCCAACCGTAGACAGGGTGGCAGTGGCGGGAAGTGCCCAACGGTCGGCTCGGCGCACCTCTCACCCGCCATTCGCACCCACTTTTTGAACCCACTCTTTGGGAAGTGGGCCCCACACTTTTCGGTGGGTGCTTTACTGCTTTTAAGTTGAGTGGTGAATATGTCCTGCTGACGTGGAAGGACGGACGTGTCGAGTTACTATTGGCTGCTAGAAAATATATTCTGGCGGGACTGGACCCGGTTTTTTGGGCCCGGGTTCGGACCGGCCGTGGACCGACCGGATCTCGGGGTGAGGTGCCTGGGTGGGCCGGTTTAGGTCCGAGTCAGAGCCAAAGGACACGTCGGTTTGACGTGTTGAGTCAAAGCGTCACGATCGTCTAATCGTCTGCGTCGGATCATAGGTGGCGTATCGGGAGTACAGGGAGGTTTTAGTTGGAGCCCCAAGTAAAATGACCAAATTACCCTCTATAATTTTATATTATTTATAGGGAAAACTTCAAAAACCCTCCTTGTGGTTTCAATTTTTTTTACTTTAATACCCTGTGGTTTAAAATGTATCAAGTTAGTACCCCGTGGTTTCTCACTTTATCACTTAAGTACCCTGTGGTTTAAAGTGTATCAAGTTAGTATCCTGTGGTTTTGCACTTTATCACTTTAGTACCCTGTGGTTTTAATTTTGTATCAAGTTAGTACCCTATAGTTTTTTAAATCACAAGGTACTAAAGTGATAAAGTGTGAAACCATAGGGTACTAAAGTGATAAAGTGCAAAACCACAGGGTACTAGCTTGATACATTTTAAACCACAGGGTACTAAAGTGATAAAGTGAGAAACCACAGGGTACTAACTTGATACACTTCAAACCACAGGGTACTAAAATGAAAAAGTGTGAAACCACAGGGGGGGTTTGAAGTTTTCCCTTATTTATATTTCGAAGTTCTTATAAAACTAGTTTGAAATCACAAAAGTACCAACAAATTACACTAATTAGTATAATCATTATTATTATTTGTATAAAATTTATTAATAGAATTGAAAGGATAAATTTGTCATTTCAGAGAGATTGCAATGTGATAATTTAGAGAAAGCTAATGATTGATAATAGAATAATCATTGGATGAGTTTGTTTCTTCTAAAACACGAAAATTATGAAGATTACGTAGTGAATTAACCAGGTTTATTGATTAATATTCATCATTCATTTGCCTTAATGTACACACAAGGGAATGATACTGTTGTGCCAACAAAGACGAGCCACTTCCCTTTGCTTTTGCGCATATAATTCTCTTTACTTAGCCTCAACATTTATGCTATTTAAGCAGTTAATTGTTGGTCTAATATGTGAGGGGTCAAATTAATAAGTTGTATATTAAACTATTTTTTGATGTATATGTATTAAGGGCATCTGTTCTGCTCTATTCAATATGAAATACTCAAAATGAAATTATAAATTTAATATCACTAACTTAATACAAAAAAGTAAAATGCTATTCAATTCAGAAACAAAGTCAGACCACGGAAACATGAATACACAGAAAAAAAAAAAAAGCAAAAACAAAACTAATCAAAACATAATTAGACCATCATTTTAGAATTTCTCGACAAATCATCTTTGTCCTCAACCGAGAAGATTATAGATCACATGTGAGATAAATAAGATTCTTGCTTACTCATGGGCATGAGAGGGGTAGCTACCATATACACATGCACCTCCACCTACTTCTGGAAGTATCACAACATCCATTTTGTATATTGTTTAACATTCATTTGATCAATATTAACATGCTTCTAGGTCTTGGAGGATTTTGAATGAAATGGTTCTTCTTCTAATAGCTTTTATTTAACAGCAGTTCACCAAATATGCCCTTGATTACTCTTTAGAGACCTGTTAACTAATTAACTATTTATCTATCAAAAATTTGCCCGGACAAAAGCCTAAAGATGGGAACAGATGAGATACACTTGAAGTAGGCATGGACGTAGGGAATTGAAGCCACCATCTTTATGAATGAAGGGTTTCAGAACTAACTGTAATTACTTAGAAGGAAAAAAGCACTATTATGTCGAGCTCAAAAATGGAAAATGAAAATGCCATGGAATTAAAACAAGCTAATTAAGTTTGGAGGGATTGTGCAATTGTGTTATATCCAAGTAAAGCTTAGCTTGGTAATGTGGTGGATAAAAAAATATGCTATTTTTACACCAGGGAAAGGTTCAAAAAATTCATCAGTTCTTCCAATTTTTTCTCCTATTATGCTATAAAATCACAACTGCAACCATCTAGCACATAATGATGCTAAGATAGCGGTTGCAACCGAAATTTTGTAGTATAAAAGAATATAAAAATAATTTTTACTTTTTTTTTCCATGTATATATATAGCGTAAAAATAATGGTTTTTGGGACAAGTAAATGGTAAGTACTAGCCACATATGTGAGTCCAAAATAAGGTGGTTCGCAAAAAGGACCACGATCACAGAGGAGACGCAATTGCTGAGCGTGACATGCTTCTTTCGGCGGCAATTGTAATTGCAATTCTTCAGTATACGAGAAGAATAAATTGAAAATATTTTTTTATCGTTTTAGCTTTGTATAATGCAAATTAAAGAGGAAATTTTGGCAATTATAATATCAAACTGTAGGCTGAGATTAGCAGCAGGCCATAACTAGCCACGCGAATCCAAGTTAAAGTGGCTCCCCGAAAAGGACCGCCATCACGGAGGAGACAAACTTACCTGAGAATTCAGTATGTCTTTTTTTATCGAGGATCACGTGCATGTGTATCTTCGTATTCACGGTTTTTGTTGTTGTTGCTGTTGTTTGTCCCAGTCATGCGTAGCTCAGATTTTTGGTACTTTTGCTGCGCGGCTTTGGAGCACCCAACGTTGAATAGGATACGACGAAACGCGATAACAACGTGATATGACAAAAATTTCCGAATCCAATCTTTCTCAAGTGGCTGAACCTTTCTTTTCCATATTGCGATTTAGTTTTGTTCGGACGTAGAAACATTTTATTCAGTCTATTTTTTTGTTGTTTTTTGACATAAGATAATATTCCGTTTCGATTATAAAGCAACGATTCAGCTATCATTTATAACTCTTCCATTAGCAGCTTTTCGCAATGTACATAGAATGCAATTTTAAGGTCAGTCGCAAGGATAAATCTGCGAGACTAAACAAGCTTAACTTTGAACTCGACACAACCAATGTTTGTGTTGAAGTAAACTGGTTTTCACTTACAAAAAAAAGAAAAAAAATGTAGCAAGTAAATGTTTGTGCTACTGCAAATATTATCAGCCTCATAATCCCAGAGTTTCAAAGGACGTAACAACAATTTAGGACTCTGCTAATAAAAGATAGCCACCACAGAGAAAGCATAGCTCATCGACAAAGCAGAAGATACAAACCTTTAGGCCCACCTTTTGTTGATAGACACTTAACAAAATTAAAATAGAAGAAAAAAAGATGGCAATTTTTTTACCCCCTAAATTTAAAAGAACTGCGACGATGGACGAAATGAGAAAAGGGGGGATGATACCGGTCTCCTACCATCTAATTTACATTACAAAACACCCCCAGTAAAAGTCCAAACGTTACTCAATTGTCCCTCTAATTTCTCTCCTTTTTTTTATTTTTTAGCCTATACAAAAGGTTTCAGCTGCACACTAACAAATCACAGAAGGTGGGGGGGGGGAGGGAGACGGAGATCATTTACAGCTCATTAGCACCGAGTTGATGACGTGCATTATAAGCCGGATATTGGTAGCTTCAGAAGCTGTCGTGGACGGTAGTGATCTTTGGTGGGCCAAAATGTTGTAGACTTGCTCGAATATCGGCCGCACGTGAACCGAGATCATTGGGTCGGTGGGATTGATCGCAACGGCCACGTCCGTCATCCACGCGACCTTACGTGACGTCTCGTTGCTGATGTCGCATGCTAACTGCTGTAGAAGAGCGAGGAGCACTCCTTGGTTAAGCGGAAGCGGCACGGTGGAGCATATCCCATGCAAATCAACCTGCAAGAAAGGATACCCAAAATGGGAAACATGAAAACAAACTAGTAAAATTTAAAGTGCCGAGGTTATCGAAACCTATTTGTAGCAAGAGTGGTGTCACTTCTGGCATAGCTTCATCTACAACGCAGAAACTCCTAGAAATCGACCATTTAATAACAAATAGCCCAGACAGTTTTGTGGGCGAAACTAAAATGAGATTTTCGGCTCAAAAGGCAAAAGCTTCAATTTGGGGGTCCTGTTTCTGCAGCAGAAATAAGCAATGAAGAAGGTTTTCACAAAAAAGTTATTAGTGCTTTTTTAAACTGCTCTCAAAAACAGCATTTCTGCAAAAACTCCAAGGCAAAACAGGCCCTTTATATCTAAGCTCCTTGAAACATCCGGGCTAAGTAATTTCTGAACTTAGACCTGAGAGCAAAGCCAAGAGACAATGGAGACATCGCTTCTTTGAAGAGCCATCGTGAAAGCTTCCTCGTACTTCCTTTCAGATATCAGTCTATTCAGTTCCTTTGTGGGATCCAATGGTGCCTCAACCTGCTGAACAGATAAGGCCTGCTAGAAGTGAGTGTGAAATATTTTGTACACATCATGCGCAAGTACTTTTTGCTATATTGGTTTCCAAAATAAGCCAGTTAAAGAGAGAGAGAGAGAGAGAGAGAGAGAGAGAGAGAGAGAGAGAGGAAGAGACACCCATAATAAAATAAGAGAGGCAGAAATCAAAGAAATGGACAAAGAAAAGAGTGTTACCAAATCAGGAAGACCAGCCATAGGGCCATTGTTTGCCTGGGCATTTGGATTGACTGCTTTAGGGTTTGCCGCCGCAAGAAGAGCCAACAACTTGCGCTGGCCATCAACTAATTCAGTGGTGAGACTCTGGGTGATCGATGATGCAGAGTTGACTGCATCCTGTAAAAGAGAAAGAACACAAGTTACTGTCTATTAGTAAATTAACTAGTTCACATTGTTTATATTAGCATAATTTCAACCAGAGGGGCTCATAATATTGATGAACTTGAAGAAAAGTTTAATAAGAAGGTTAGAGGCCCAATTGTAACGACTGAAAGTTAGGTACAAATTTAGAGCTTCTAGAAAGGGGAGGCACCTCCGATGCAATTTAAACATTATATTATCAAAAAATTCTCTTGGGATAACTATTAATATACAAGGCTAACACTTACCCTCAGAGTAATAGCCAGTGGAGTATGTGCCGCCTCCAGTTGCTGCTGAGCAGCGGCAGTGTGTTCAGACATGCCTTTCTGGAATGTGGCATCAACTTGCTCAAACATTACTCTACAAGATTGCTCGAATGCAGGGATAAGTGATGATTCCAAACAAGATCGCAATGAATCCTGTATATGCATCCATTATTAGAACAGCTTCTTTAATTACATATGAAACTGTGTAATCAGAAAAGATAGCTTTTCCAGAGGACTAGTGCAATATAGTTATAGAGCGAGAACTTGGCATCATGTAGATAGCAGTCTCAGAATATCAGAAGAGGAAAAAAGGAAAAGAAAAAAGAAAACCTTACGATAGTCTTAAAAGGACAAACTATACAAGCACTAAAACACTGATTTAAATCATGGGTAATATAATGCAAGGTGTACAAAAGAAGATTTTGCAAAGCCATCACACCTGAAGAGCTTGTTTGCCGGAAGTTTGGAACTGTGCTTGGATTTGCCTAGCCACCGTAGCTTCCAGTTTCGAATTAACCGACTTCTCCAGCTGATTCACTGCCTTATCCCCAACCCCTCTCTGAAAGAAAAAAGTATTAATGGTCCCGGATAGTTCAGCAAATCAATGACAAAATAGTAACATGAATTTAAACACAACCTGAAAGGCATCCGCTATAGCTGAAGATATGGTCTTCTCGACAACCGGTGTCATTGCGCGAGCTACAGCAGGAGCCAGAGCTGATATTTCCTTCTTTAGTGCCCTTTCGAATAAGGTAGGTAGATCCTTGTTCATACAGCTTGTGATCAAATTAGTAATCTGTTGGGTTCGATCCCTCTCAGCCTTCTCAAATTTCGCATTTTCCTCTTGGAAGCGGGCCCACATAGCGTCGACATTAGCCTTGATAGATTTCTCCATTGTCCTCCCTAGGGCTGCTTCCACTCTTTTGCCTTCCTTGGTAACAGGAACAACAACCATTACACTCATCTGTTTCTGCAGATCCTTTTGCAATGCAATAACCTGTGACATAGCCCATGGCAATCAGTAAACTCCTGTTCAACTAGACTTATATTAGCTTGCATGCGAAAGCTTTATAGAATCTTCAGATTAACAAATAGTGGTCAAATTTTTGTATAAGAACCAAGTAATCCAGGAAGTCAATCATTAAACAATTTTACCGTTCATTTCCATCCAAGCAAATATTAATAAGACAGAACAAAAGTAACAATAACCACACAAATTATTACAAACTAACACTTCCTTTTCTGACAGCAGTAAAACAATTAGAAGATTTTTCTAAGTAATTTGCACAAATCAATTAATTTTTCATCCATGTTTAAGGCCAGCAATCTCAGTACTATTATTTAAACAGTTCAAAAACATAAGAGAAATGCCATCATTAGAAAAGGATGCTAAAATCACAAGAAAATTGACAAATATGTAGTATAAGTTGCACATCTTATAAAATACTACTCTTCTAATCATGCATTTACCAATTTTAGAAGAGAACTTTCTAATACGAATCAAGTGAGACGTGAATAGAGAGAAGCAACTAATCTAATGTTAAAAGCTAAATACACGGACATAAGGATGTTGCTTCTGAGTGAAAAATCACCTGGTTCAACATGTCATGCATGGATGAGATTTGAGGCAAAACAGCATCAGTTGGAGGTACACTCTCGCTGCTTCCTGGTTCATTTGATGAGTCCGTAGAGTTAAAAGGGCTTACAACAGGGGACGATGGAATGGATGCTTGAGGTTGCTTCGCTTTCTGCTTCTTCCCTTTTGCAGCTGAAGCAGATTGTGCTACAGTAGCAACAGCCGACTCTTCAAATTTCTCGGGGACATCTTTCGTGCTGTCTTGCACCTCTTCCTTACTAGTACCAGGTGGCTGCTCCAAGAACTCTGCAGTTGTCTTTTCATCTCTAGAATGCAAATCTTCCAAACCAGAAATCTCTTTTAGTGCAGAATCTCGATCAACTACCTCAGTACTGGTTTCTGAATTTTTGGCGATTTTTTCTTTGTTCTCCTCGAGAGCACCTTGAGAATCTTTTCTAGTGAATTCCAAATTTTGGTTTAATCTACTCTCATCCACAACCTTTACGTCCATCTCTACACTCTCATAGCTATCACTAGCGGCCCTATCTTTAATTTTCAATTCATTGCTTTTTATTGCTTGATTGACCTGAGTATTCTCAGAGGAAGATAAGACACCTGCCATAATTTCAGATGGAGTTATAAGATGGGTTGGATTGCCACCTGGTTTAAACATTAAATGAGGATCCTGAACTGATGATATATCAGTTTGACCCCCTCTAGGTTCCTCCCTTGCCATGTTATTATTTGCAGGAGTATCAGGTGCATGTTCAGAACCTTTTGAAGGGCTTTTTAAAGCAGGAATTCCTGCAAGATCTATATCCAAAGGAATGGGCAATGTTGGAACACGTGAGGCATCAGCCTCTGAATAAAGAAGTGGAGGTGCTGATGGTTTGACTTCAAGATTAGATACAGAGAAATCACGACTACTAATAACTTCTGCAGAAGCCGAGGATGCAGGGTCTGAAGTCGCAATTGCACTCTCAGCGATGCTAGAAGTACTTCCACGGGAAGCTTCAGCTGTTTCCAAAGTAAGGGCGTCAAAAGAACGAGAGACAGAAGAATCTCTTCCCAGTGTAGTATTACCATCATTTGGTGGAGGTAGACATTGTGCCAAATCCAGGGCATACTGCTGAATAGCCATTGTCTGAACACAATAGACTTGAACGACCTGTTCTCCATCAGGAAGGTATTCATTGGTTCCCGTGAGACTCAAAATTGGCATTGTAACGGTGAAATCTGCTATGTAATCCATGCGTGTAGCAGCTGGAAATGGGCCATATTCAATATGGACTGCATATATTGCATTCTTTTTTGCATTTGCAAGTATAATGAGGCTTGCTCGAGGCAAAACCACAACTTGGTTAAAGAAGGCCTCCTCAAGCCGAGGTTCTGAAGAACTTCTCAAATCCAAGGTTTGATTACACTGCCACAATTCAGAATCACTTGGCAATAGCCAACCTTCTTCACTCTCAGAAGCCCAAATTCTAACTTCTCGGTTTAGCGGACCCTAATAACACAAATAAGAAACTGTTAGAGAAGTCACCATGGATCAGATGCATGTTAATGCTGACTAATTTGACTATAAAGAATGCAAAATTGATAAATGTTGAGAAGATCATGTCAGAAAATATATCTAAAGAATAAAGCTATAAAATGACTACCATCAAGAAGAAATCGGAATGGCAATAAGAACACATACAGCTGTTATAAGATTGATGTGATCGGGACGATGAGGTGATGTCAAGAATGCAACAGAGTTAACAGCTTGCCCATCATGTGGCTTCAAAATAGCAAGAGGCACTCCCTTGCGCTCATCCCAAATCTTTACCTGTAGTAAAAATATAGTTGTAATAGGGTGTTAGTAACCAAAACTGCACCAGAAAAGTAAAAACTATGCTGCCTTACAAGTTAAAACATTGTTTCACTCATTTATTTATTATGAGAAATCCTCTTGAAGCATTGCATCATACAAGTTTAAACAGCTTATGCATTCAGATGTTACACAAAATCATTAGGCTTATAATCCAGAAGTACTGGGAGAGGCAGAAAGAATAAGATCCTGTTTAGATACATGAATATCTTGTTTGGCATATCCCTTTGATTTATTCAAAAATTTTGTATTTTTGATTGATAAGGAATGTGATCGAATGTTTAGAATTAGATACTATATTGGCCTTCAAATCATCTTTTTAGATAAGATAAATCACCTCGTAGGTGAAATATGTTGTCCTACCAAATCATTGATTGCAAAATATTTGAAGGAGCAAAAATCAAACTCCTTATTTACAATCATACTAGAAAATCTTATACGGAATACCTTATTCTTGGAAAACTAATTCCAACATCCAAACAGGGCAACCAGTATCAAAACGGAAGTATTGCCGAATCCTGCCAGTAACACTAGCACTGTATTCATGTCCAATAGTGTGTGGCTAGGAATGCAATATGCAAACTTAAAGTATCATTTGCTATTAAATGAAGGAAACAACTATCTCCTACATATATTATATGCATGAAAACAGATATATTACTACTACAAATAAAGACAAACATCACAGCGGCGTGCAGTCAAGAAGAATTACAAACCGTGCCATCTTTTGATGCTGAAGCTAATCGAGTTGTCATCCACTGGGATATCGATAAATCAGTCACATCCCCATCATGTTTACCAATAAGCTGCACTCCATCGATCGGCTTCTCCATTGGGCTTTTAAGAGGTTCCTCTGCAGTAAACTCTTTTCCACGTCCTACTTTCGTTACATCAATCTTTAGGACAAGTTTGCCAATTCCAACAAATAAAATCTCCTGAGATACAGTAATCATGGCACGGAGTTAACTTAATAAAATTCAGGGGAAAAAAAAAGTGCTTCAATGTAAGAGTAATCTTAGAAAGCTGGCTTTACTTGTTTGTGAGAGTGCCAACATATTCTTGGATGAAACGATTCTGCATCTCCGACAATCTGTATCGCAATAACAATTTTTCCTGTTATTTGTGGCTTATTTTCCTCATCAGGTCCCTCATCAATCTTCCACACAAAAACCCTCCCATCTACACTGGCACTGTAAAAAAACCAGGGAAATCGATAAAATGCATTGAAGAAAAAACAGGGAAGAGACAAAGAGGTAACATACACAAAGTTACCTTGCTAAAAGGTGAACATCTTCAGCAAAGAAAGCCATGTCCGTAACCCTCTAAAGAAAATAAAAATGTAATTAACACGAAGGGTAAAGAGCAGAATTTGCAGTAAAAAGGACATGATTCTTGCACATCTTAAGCATACAAAAAACCACTATATAAGAACCTGAAATCAAATCAATATCCCAGCAATTACAAATATCAAATCAATTTCAAGAAATTATAGAACTTAAATGGACTGCTTTGACAAAGTTAGATCTCATCCAACAATGATACATACCAAGTCAGCTCACTAAATAAAAGCAAGCTAGGAGATGAAGTAATATGACCACAAGAAGAATCCCTCAACCTTTATTTTAGATTTGAGAATTCAATTCGAAGTTCGAGTCTACAAAACCAGTTCTCACAAGCCAGTACGTAGCTATCTCATGTAGCTATCTCATCCGCATCAGGAGAATGCTAAAACTTTTGCAAAGATTTCACTAATAGAAGTCCAAATCTTGAAAAGGAGGCGAAGAAAAAGGCACTCCAAATCTTTACTCATATAGGTGGCGTATGGCGTATGGCGTATGGCGTATGGCGTATGGCGTATGGTGTATGGTCATTCCACTATGAATTGGGATAACAAATAATCACAAGACCATCCAAATATGGCGAAGAATACCGTTATATCACAAGAACTTCAAAGTTAAACATTTGTATGAAGAGGTGGACCATATAGAGAGCTCAGATAATAAGTGTTCTACAAGATCAAACCTGAGTGTGCCCCCGAAGAAGAGACCTCAACGCCGTGTTGATGTTGAGCACCCTGATATTGCCGAGTTTGAGACCGTAAACAATGTACGACCTGTTCACCGCGATCTGACGGCCCAGGACGAGCCCCGGATCCGAGGTGTACTTGGTGATCGGCGTCACCTCGAGCTGAGGCGGCTGCGACTCCCCTTGCAGCCTCGAGTCCACGTCGTACACGGCCCGATCGCCGGCGCCGAGGTGCCGCCCCCTCGGCATCTTGCTGCTTGGCATCCTCGCCGGCGGCGGCTGCGCGACCCCCGCCATGACGGCCGGCGGCGCCGACGGGATCGCCTGCAAGATCGGCGAGCTCGCCGCAGGCGACGGCGGCGGCGGGAAGTCCTGCAGGATGGATGAGGGGAGGGGCATCGAGACCACCGATTCGAGGTGGGTCGGGGCGGCGTTCCCGAGGAGCTGCATGAGGCGGGCGCCGGCGTTCGGCCCCGCGGGGGGGCTAGGGTTCGGGGTCGGGCTCGGGGTCGGGCTCGTAAGGTGGGGAGGGGGCGCGGGGTAGGAGATGGTGGGGCGGTGGAGGGGCTCCTTGGGGTAGTGGAGGAAGGGGTGGTGGTGGAGCGGCGGCGTGGCGGGAGGGTACGAGTAGGGCCCGAGGGGCGGCGGCGCCGCCTGGTACGGCGGCGGAGCGGCGGCGTAGGAGGACGGAGGCGGGAAGGGAGGGGGTGCGCTAGGGTTAGGGTTAGGGTTGGGAGGGGGCTTGAACAGCTTCCCGAGCTCGAAGGGGCTGGATTGGTTAGGGTTTCCGGAGGGGGACGCCATGGGAGGCGGCGACTCCTCCGAGCACGGCGGAGGCGGCGGGGTCTAGGGTTTAAGGGGAAGGGTTGGGCCCGGCTATCGTGCGCCGGGTGGAGAGGAGGGGGCGCAGGTTAGTAGATCTGGGTGGAGAGTCGGGAGACTGATGAAAATGGAGAACGAGAAGTGACGAGGGGGGCGACTGGAAAAAGCGAAAGAAACAGCGGTAAAAATGTATAGACACCCCTCCACTATTTGTTCCTCTAACATTCATCCCCAACTCCTCTCCTTTTTTTTTTTTTTGGTTAACACCTAACCCCTCCTAATTTCCATTGTTTTTAATAATATAAATATCATTTACATCAAACTAAAAATATATAACAATTCTATGTAAATAGTATGCAAAGGAATGTTAGATTACCTCCAAATTCATACATTCAAATATTTATTTATTTTAGAAATAAAAAAATATTTGTAACCACTTTCATATTCTTTAGAAAAAATTTAGAGATCGTCACCTATCACTTGAGTCCATTTCTAGCTAACTAATCATATCTAAAATAATAGTAATTCTAGCATTATAGCAAATTATATAAAATTAATATTAAAAAATAAAAATAGCGGTAATGTCAAAGCGGACTGCAGGTTTTTATTATACTAGTATAGTGTACGTGTGATGCATGTCACATTTACAAATAGATTTGAAATCTATATTTTAAATTTAAATGATTATTTGTGGCACGAGTCTAGTTTTTAATTGACTTATTTTCTAAATTTTATTTATTTCTAAGTATGTTTTCAATTTTGTTATATCATAAATATTTTTAATATGTGGTTTGTAACATGCTATTTTTTTAGTGTATACGCTAAGTTTAAACATTTGAATTCATTTTAAAATTTATATTAAAGCTTGAATTTAGATTTAAATCTATAGATCGAATTCACAACATAAATTATTTTTAGTTAGTTAATTATTTTTAAAAATTCCTCCAATGTGTATGAAATACTCTTTATTGCATTTAAAATTTCATTTGTCGACATAAAATTTTTTATTCATTTTTATATACAATATATATTTATAATTTATTTTATAAAGTTCAAATATTTTATGAATGAAAATTAATTACAGGGTGACACTTTATACAGATATAACTTGATAAAGGGGTTGATTAGCTGCATGATGCAGCTCCTGAGCGGAGATTTTGCGTGGCCTCATGCAACCAGGGACCAAACACTCCTAAAATTTAAATTTGAATGACTAAAACAAAATAAATAAAGATAATTAAAAAACTTAGAAGTTATAAATCAGATAAAAATATGGGCAAGGCAAGCCTTACAATCAAGAACTTCTTGGTTGTAAGAATCCTGTGGTATAGTTTGAGGGGTACATTTGGTAACGTGGTATAGTTGAGGGTGCTCCTTACATGTTTAACCCAAAATGGGAGAATATTTGTACAAATTTGTCTTGCGGATGCTGGGAAATTAACAGTGGTTGCATCTTGTGCTCACTCGCGGTGAGAATATGAACTTTGCATAATTCAGGCTTATAAGTTTGATTGATATAATATTATATAGGGCAATTGCTTACGTACCCCTAAAAAGTTCTCGACTTTTCGATTTACCCATCTTAGAAGGCTAATATTAAAAATATTCTTTTTACGTTACAACTTATTTCTAATATATCCCTAGAGTTAAAATTTATTAATTAACTCTGTTATCTCTGTAAAATTACTATTTTGTCTTTCAAATATACCCTTCCACCATCACTGACTTTCTTATTCGCCCTTAAAGTCAGGGACACAAAAAGTATTTTGATTTTTGGTCTTTTTCAATATACACCAACATTTCTTATTTGCTCTTAAGTTAATAGCAAAATTGGCATTTTAATTTTTTTAAACTGTGGTAGATATTTAACTCACGTTTAATCCAACTTAACTTAACAAGAGATAACTGCGGGGGTATTTTGCAATAACGGTGGAACATATGAGGAGTTATTTTAGAAAGAAAAAGAAAGTACGGATAAATCGGATATTTTCAAACGTATGTGGGGTATATAGATAATTATCCCTATTATATATGTTGTGAGAATTAAAGAAGAGTTAAAAAGGACAAAGCACAGCTATAAATAAGGGTCAGAGCTAAACAAAAGAAGCTTAAAGAAGAACATTTTATTGGATGGGAAAATTTTTAAGGAAGCAATAAAGCTAATAAAGTTTCTTTAATAAAGTACCAATTAACATCATTCGGATCCCAGTATGGTTTTAGCTTTTTGATTAATTCATTGGATGAAAACATGTAACTTAGCACGCGCGTTTATGTTAAACTAATCGTAATTTAGCCATAATTTAAGTTTACAACTATTTTATTTAAAACAGCTTTGACTTGGTAAGGTTCGAAATTGTCGTAAATGAAATGAATAGAAACATAGGCCACAATTAGGTGTATTTTTTACTAGTTTCATTTTAAAGTCAAATTACAATCACATCTATCCGAGCGTCAACGTTGCCACCGAGATCAATAGAAAGACTTTAAATTCCCATTTAGGTGTGTCGTGTGTGCTAATTTCTTGAGCTAAGTTTGACTCACCTGATACATTGGATTCGTATTGGGGATCAATATGGAAATTAGGATCTAGATCCAGTTACTTAGGATATATTTGTTTGCACTGAAGTGGGGTGGAAGTGGGAAGGGGAAAGTAATTTTCGGTAAAAATTGACCACTTCCGTTGTTTGGTTTACCGTAATTTTATTACGCCCGAAAGTCTAGTTCATCCAAAATAATGAAATTGACTTCTTCTTCCCATGAGGCGAAGTCAATTTCGGTGAGGTGAAAAGAGGCAAGAGTGGGAATTGATGTGTTAGGGTTATCCTCTTTTCTACCCTTTCCTCTGCCGAGTCCCAGATCCAACTCCACATCGCCATTTTTTTTTCTCAACAGACACCATAAAAAAAAAAAAAAAAAATTCTGGTATGGACGTAACCATACATTTTGGATGTGATATTATTATTTTTGGTGTGATAATGATATGCACAATATATTTTGTTATTTTGGGTGTGATATTTTGNATATGCACAATATATTTTGTTATTTTGGGTGTGATATTTTGAACAATACTAGTTTCATTTCATCCAAATATATTCAATTGTGGAAGTAATTAAAATTTTTTATTTTGATTATATGTCTTAAATATGATCAAATTTGGTTAGGTAAGTTTTAATATATTTTTTTGTTTAATTTGTATATTTAGAAAATGATGAAAATTTAATTTGTTAAATGTTAATAATTTTTTAACTTTAGAATTTTATTTGTTGTATCATTATAATTTATATGCAAACAAATAATATAATTTTTTAAAATTTTATTTTATAATTATACATATATATAATTATATAAATATATAATTATATTAATTTTTATTTATTATAATTTATTATTCACTTAGTTATAAAATTGAGAATTATATCACTTCGGAGGAAAGTATACAGAGGGTGGAGAGCTACACTTTTTACGTTATCTATTTCCTACCAAATAAACAACAGAACTCGCAGAACTGCACTTTTACAGTTAAGAACAAACAGCAGAAGTGAATTAAATTTCACCCCAACTCTACTTCAATCCAAAGTCCACTTCCACCCAAGTCTATTTACATGAAAACAAACATGCCCTTAAAGGATTTGAAGGTTAAGTATGGAACAGAAGCAAAATATCGTTATATATTTTTGAAATATATCTAAATTAAATAAAATATTGATTTTACTTTATAATATTTCATTGAGTATAAAAATGTCTTGTCATGTTAAAAAAATAGTTGGTCAAAAATTTTCACTAAGTTTTGATGGGAAATGTATATTACTCAAACTAATGAGACTAATTACATCGAACCAAAATTGAAATCTCCATTAAAACTGAATGGGAGTAAAATGAACAATCATCATGACAACAACCAAAATAGAACAAAAGGATACAAACGGTAACGGATTATTTCATTTTTATCAGAAAAATTTAAACTTATTAACAAACCAAGCTAGCATGTAAATGTTTTTTTTTGAATATCCAAAAATATGAATTTGATTGATATTTTGAACTAAAATAAGTGATTCATCTTTGATCGATATTACATCAAATTTAAGGTGTTTATTTGCAATAAAGAGCTTAAATAGACCATTGAATTGTTGACGTCGGCTTTAGTTGTGAGTAATAAATTTTTGAATATTAGTTCAAAAAATTTGGTCCTATTATTAAGGTGGAATATGTCTGGGCATGTGATTTTAATAAAGAACTATCAGTTTTTTCTCCTACATTCTTTGAGCTGCTAAAAGTTGAAATTTTTGCCTCGCTAACTCTCTTTTTTTTTTCTTTTTTTTTTTTGAGAGAGATAGGTAGCACGCTACCTGCTTCGTTTATTTCATTTAGAAATAAATTTAGCTAGAAATGTGAATCAACTAGGATTCGGACTTGAATCTCAGGTACCAACAACCAAATCCTTTGTCACTTGCTCTAAGGACAGCAGGGGGAGCAGGGTGCATATTATGCTAGGGAGATTTAGAGGCAATCAATTATCTATTTATTGAATGCGAGACTACTAAACTTCTATTAGAATGTTTGCAGGTGCAAAGCAAAACTAACTCGAGTCAACTTATGTTTGAGGCTAGATCGTGCACAAATAGTTGGAAAGAGTGCCAGATTAAGTAGATCTTATGTAGGTCGTATTTTATTGTGCTACTTGTTTGCTAGCTTTACTTTTTGTCTTGCCTTTGCTCTCTCTTCTTTCTGAGGCCTTGTGGCCTCAGTGATATAACTTAGTTAATCTTCCTGCTGTATAAAATGATAGCAAGCTATCTTTTACACCCAACAAAAGAAAATATCTATTTTGATCAATTGAAGGCAATTTCAAAATTTCGATCTATTTAAATTGCATAAAAGTTTTTTTTTATATATTATAAATTTCTAAAATTATATAACACACAGATAACAGTTTTTTTTTTCTTTCTAAAAAATAAGAAATTATCACGTATAAACTAATTCGATCTTGTAGGTGATATATGTCGTACCAAACTTGGGTTTTAGTTTTTAAATTAAAGATATAAAATTATTAAACATTAATGAGGCTAGTGTATGGTATGTACGATACACCTGGTGCAGGGACAATTTTTTCAGAGTTTTTCGTGGGCCTTTACGGCGTCCCATAGTATTGTTTACCAACTCCTCCCACCCTTCAAACCATCTCAATGCTCTTTTTACATAATACCTAATCCACCGTCCATTCTACGACAATCGCATCCGAATCTCATCAACGACATCCAATCCAACGGCCAACGCATCGCCCCCGCATATATAAACAATTATACACGCACCCGTACAGACCCATCGTTCCACGTTACAGCTATCGTTCCACGTTATTATATATACAGATCTCGAGAACCTGTGATTAAAAGTTTATAACCGATACAACGAATATTCTCTCTCTCCCTCTCTCTCTCTCGCTCTCTCTCTCTCTCTCTTCGTGCGCGTCGTGATTCGTGCTGGGCGGAGGTGGGGGAGATCGAGCGGACGGTGGAGATGTGCTGCTTCCCGAGCCGATCGTGTTGCCTCTGCCTCCTCGTCGTCGTCGGCATCATCCTCGTGGGCTTCGTCTTCGGCTTCGGCGTCTTCGCCCATGGCTTCCACAAGATCAAGGACGCGCTCCACCTCGACCCCTCCGCCCATGGCCTCGCCCACGCTCCGCCCCCCATGTAATCGTAAGCCCCACCCTCCTCCTCCCGATCCGTGCTCAATTTCACTAAGATTTAGGGTTTCTGTGCCCCGGGATTGGGGGCGACGGGGCGAAATCTAGGGGTTTGGTTCCCGGATCGAGATCTGGGAAATGTGGAGGGGATGAGATGAGATTCTTTGGATTTTGAAACGATTTTAAATTCGAAGCACATTCCTACTTTTTCTTACCATTAGTTTTTACTATTTGTATAGTTTTGATTGGATTTTTTTCAGATATTTTGAATTAATTAATTAATTAATAAATATATCTTACTTGACTACGGTCACGGGAATCACCAATCAATTTAGAATTTGAAATTTTGGCCTTTTCTTTTTTTTAAAAAAAGAAGCATTTATTCTGGTACTTTTTGGCGTCATTATTTAATGCAATTTTGGTACCTTGGAGCAGTGAGAGAAGGTGGGAGTGGTTTTGAATCATTGAGGTCCATATATTAATTAATTATTAATTGCATACATTTAATGTTGCATGTAGGGCCCACTTATATATTATGAAAAATCACCTGCTTAGTTTGGGATTAAGTTTTTTTCGATTATCTGCTTTTACATTTAAAAAATAAAAATTAAAAAATTATGTATTGCAGGAGGAAAGATTACAATCTTTTAAATCTTGTGGAGTCTTTTAAACTATAAAAGTAGATATTTTTAGCTATTGTATTACCAGACCAGGCATAAGAGTATATATACGCGGGCGCGATGAGCCAGTGCACTTGTATTGTTGTTTGAATTATGGTTTCAAAAACGCCTCCAACTCTACAGCAACAAAAATTTAATAGTTGGTATTCAAAATTTTAAGTTTAAAGTCTAGTTATTTTATTTTTTATTAAAAATCGTCTAACTCTAGTAATAGCTGAAACAGTGAAGTAAAAGCAAAGAAAGCTAGAAGCAAGGCTATACAATAACTTAATAAAAGAGTTTAGGAGAGAAGCTGTTTTTTCGGTTGACTCGTTTCCATCTCAGATTACTGATCTGTGTTGTAACGTCCACAGCAGCAACATATGTTTGTTTTAAAAAAAAAAAAAAAAAAAATATTTAACTACAATCATATCATAGGTAGGGTGGTGGGAGTGGGCCGGACCCAGACCAGAGTGGCGTGTCGGGTTCGCCCATCTCCTGTTGCGGTCATGCTGGGTCGGTTTCAGTAGGTTTGTGTTTGGTCGATCGGTGAGCAAGTTAAGTAAACCCACTACTTTCAATGCCTTTTTTCTTTTGTTTTTTTTTCGTTTGTCTGAAGAAAGAAAAAATATTTAGGTATTCTATCAAGAGTAGAGCTTGCTTACGAGAACAAAGAGTTTTTGAAAAAGGGTTGAACTCTTTCTCTTTTTTTTTTTGAGAGAGAAAAATAGCATGTTACTTGTTTCGTTTTAAAAAAATAAATTTAATTGGAAATGTAAATCAACCATGATTTAAACTTGAGATTTCGGATACCAACCTCTAAACTCTTTGCCACTTACAGGAGGAACAGACGATAAGGGTTGAAAAAATTTAAACCTCACGAACAACTGAATATGGTGCTAGTTGGGTAACTACTAAGTTTTTTTTTTTAAGAAAAAGTAAGGTGCATCACAGTGTAAGATTATCCTAGGGCGTGTTTGGTTCAGTTTATCCTGCATAATTATAAGTAATTCTATCAAAATTATTGCATTTGGTTTGTTCAGTCTGTAATCTGGTCGGTAGTGTAATCTTAAAAATGATACTAGATTACTGTATATTACATAAAATTATAAATTTATTCCTCCAATCTCTCTTAAACTCCTTCAATATGTCCTTTTTGTAGATGTCTATATTTATGTCCTTTTTGTAGGATGACTATATTTTGTTTTTGAGAGAGAAGGGTAGAAGGGTAGCTCATTTATTTTTTAAAATAATAAATTTAGCTAAAAATGTGAATCAATAAAAATTCAAGTTTGGAACCTTAGGTGCCAATCATCAAGTCATTTGCTACTTGCGCTAGGAACAGACTGTATGATGATTATATTTTATTATTAAAATTATTAAATTTTATAAACCAAATTAAATATAGTAATTTTATATACACTCCAATCCAGTATTATATTACTGCCTTAAACCAAAGACTATAATACAGTACTAATAGTAATCTGATTCAAAATTTTCAGATACTTAATTATGACGAAATAATTCATAATGTTATACCACGCGAACCAAACGCACTCTCACAGTAATAATATTCTATGGGTATGGGGTTGTTTGCTTCCTCGTAAAACTGCAGAAAAAAAAATTTTCGGTAGAAAAAAAGTTTTCAGAGGAAAATAATTTTACGCTCTTAGTATTTGGTTTGTAGGAAAAAAAAGTAATTTTCTATTACGGTTGTTTGGTTGAAAGGAAAAGAAAGAAAAAGAAAGAAAAAATTAATTATAAATAAAAAATTATTATATATATATATATTTTTTTTATTTTATATATTATTATATATTAATATTATAATTTATATTTGTAAATAAAATATATTTAAAATATATTATACAATAAGTATATAATATAATAATGGGGCAATTTCATGGATACCCCTCCCAAAGTCTAAAATATCATAGATGCCCCTATAAAATTTAAAATATCACCCATTTCCTTTAAACACAAAAATTATATCAATACCACCTTATATTAGTTATGTTAGCTTTACCATAGATATTAATGTTTAAAATAAGGTTAATTTTAAATGACTTATTTACCCTAAGTATTTTCTTAAGTTAAAATGTATGGAGACCCCTCAACTATATGCCATTTTCAAATATGGCTCTTAACTTTATTTTTTTTTTTCAGTTTGAATATTCCCATTAGCTTTTAGTTTTTTAAAAGATATAACTAATTTCAGTGTATGAAAAATGAGAGTTTGTAGTTTTTTTGATAATTTTAACAATTAGTGGCTTATTTATATTTGTCGAATAAATAATTAATATATAAAATTTAATAAAATATGTTATGGAAATTATCCGATATTTCTTTAATGTTGAAGCTTAAAATTTTTTTTAATCAAATATTGGATAATTTTATCTGCATTAAATCAATTAAAAAACTAATATAAATATATATTTAGCTTTTTTGACAAAACTTCTTTTTGTTTCAATCACGGAACAATGCTTGATAATAGTTATGGTGATTTACTTTTGATTAAATAGGAAAAAAAAAATCTTATAATTTATTCAAAATTACTATTACTACTGAAACCTGACGAAATTCCAAAACTTAAAAACAAAACAAAATCAGATAAAAACATACTATATTAATAATATAATTTTTTATATTTTTTTAATAATTAAATATATATTAATAATTTATTTTAATATGTATATATTAATATACATTCAATTTAGATTTACAATAATATCTTGAAAATACATATTAGTATTCCTCTACTATTAATAAGGAATAAAGGAGTAAGAAAAATGGATTTGAAAATTTAAATCTTTTCAGATGGATTATTTAACGGATTTTAACTGATGAGGAGGATTTATGATATTTTAAAACATATTGGAGGGTGGGTATTTGTGTTTATCAATTTTAAGAAGGGTATTGGTGAATTAATAGAGTATCTAGAAGGGATCTATGAAATTATTCTATAATATAATAGCGTATATATTAAATATATATATATATATATATAATACTATAAAATAAATTTGTAAACAATACTTATAAATAATATATACATATAGAATTGAGCTAAAATATTTTTAGAATCACCAACCCCTTAGTACTTCTAAGTTTTTAACTCTCAGATCCACTTCTTAATTACTAATAACCTTTAGATCAAACACTATTTCACCTACCATCACCTACCGCCATCATCCCAACCTCACATCTCTCCATCCAATGATTAAAAACTCAAAAACACCAATCTCTTAGTGCTTTTGAGAGTATTCTAACTCAACTCTTTCTCTCTCTCTCTCTATATATATATATAAGAGGGGCAGAAAGAGATGTCCATCATGGACCTCTCCTCACGCGGTCCACGAGGTGGAGTGGACCTCGTGGACTGCGCCTTTTTACTCCCGCGAAGCGCGCGCAAAGCCGCGCACAAGGTCCATCATGGACCTTCCTCATGCAGTCCACGAGGTGGAGCGGACCTGGTGGACCGTGCTTTTTCTCCGCGCGGCGTTACGCCGCGCAACGCCGTGCGTTTTCGTTTTCCGCTAGATTCGAATAGAAAACGAAAACCATGCTTTTCCTAAGAATCCGTAAAAAAAAATTTCCGGACGAGCCACCAAACATCGGAATCTCACTTTCCAACCGAAAAAAAATTTTAGAGGTGATTTTAGAGGAACCAATCACGCCCTATGCCAATTCAGCGAATTCGGATATGGGCGCCAAAAGCTTTTCCGTGTACGTTAAATTGAAAAGTAATTTGGAAAATTACTCTCGGCATCTAATAAAAAAGCTAACTAGTCGAGTACAAGATACTAAATTCACATGGGGTCAGAAGTCCTTGTCGACCACTCATCAATTTAATGGAGGGCGACCGCGACAAAGCATCTAAGGTCAAACCACAACAAGTCTCTGGAACTACTGCTTATAAGCCAAGTCGAGTAGTTCAAAAGGGACAAGGACATTTAATTAAATATAAGAAAATAGTAAAGCATTATTATTATTATTATTATTATTATTATTATTATTATCATTTATAAACTTATTATAAAAACACTACAAAATGTTTTTAAAATATAATATTTAATTAGCAATAATTAACGATAAAAATACTAACTAAATAATATAGAAGCTAAGCAATAAATTCCAAAATTCCATTAATCATAAATTTAAATTTTAATTTAAATTTATTTTTTGTATGTGCCATAACACTGCTAAAATTAAGAAGGTTTAGAAAAGAACAAAAATCAAATAAAGAAAGAGAGATAGAAGTGGGTCTCAAAATAAATAAACAGTTTAAAATAAATAAAAATCCATTTAAATATTAAAAAATACATAATATTTTTTTATTTATATCATGTGTAAATTTACAAATAAAAAAATAAGAAAAATTAATTAAAGTAAAATACTATCTTTGTTGATTCCAAAATAAATTATTAATATTTAAGATAATAAAAATATTAAAGTTAGTATATATAATTAATATTTAAAAATATATATAAATAGTATATATATAATATATATATATATATTAGCAAACTGTTGTGCTTTCAGGAGGCACGAGCCTTCGTGCTCCATCCGTTTTCGAATTAGTACGAATTTCTGATCGACGATCGGCTCCGTTAGACTGGATTAGCGTTATTTGAAGTTTGTAGAAAATAATTTTTGCGATTCTTCGATACATTACCTTAACAATCGAAAGATCTCAAATTAATAATTTGTTAATCGCCGAGAAATAAAAATCCTATAAAAATGTAATTTATCAGTACTAAATATTTTCTATCAGAAATATTGATCTTATTGCTAATAATATAAAAAATTTGTATCAAAATTTTATTGATTTGAACTACTTCTAAACAACGTAACTTGAAAACGGCAGATATCAACTATTAAAATATTAATTTTAAATCCCTTTGCGATCATATGTATAAATAATATCAAAAAAAAATTATAAAAATTATTTCTATAAACTTTAAATATCCTATATCACATCTAACGAGCGAGACTTTGATCTCGAAAATTTCATAATCCGAAAAACGCTCAAGATCTAATGAGCACAGCAGCCATAACTCTCTTTCCCTCTCTCTCTATAATAATATATAATCTCAAAGAGGGAGAGAGAGCATGAACCATGCGACCACGAGGTGATGCTGCACCTCGTGACCGCGTGCAAAAAGGGAATGACCCCGATTTTTGCACTGTAGCTTTTCTTTTTTTTTTTTTTTTTTCGGCTCGCGCCCATCCAGCGGCGGCTCGCCCCATCCGCGCCCGTTCGCAGCCCCACAGCCTGCACGCCACCATGCCGCTAGGACCGCCCGTCCCCCGCCGCCCGAGCCCGCGCCCTGCGCGCGCACTCCGCCCCATAGACCAGCTCGCGCCGTCCCGCCTCGCTCGCCCGCCTCCGCGCTCTCGCACCCGTCGCCACCGTTCGAGCCAGTGAAAGCTCAGTTCCCAATCTCATCCAAGTTTTATTAAATAAATAATAATAATAATAATTAATAATATTTAATAATAATGCTTTACTATTTTCTTATATTTAATTAAAATGTCTCTTGTCGCTTTTGACTACTCGAACCTGCTATAAGCAGTATTCCAGAGACTTGTTTGTTTGACCTAGATGCTTTGTCGCGTGCCGCTCCATTAAATTGATGAAGGTCGACACAGGACTCTGACCGCCATTTGAATTTAGTATCTTGTATAGACAGTAGCTTTTTTAATTAATGCCGAAGTTAATTTTCCAAATTAAACTTTCAATTTAACGTACACCGGAAAAAGCCTTTTGCGCCCCATATCCGAATTCGCTGAATCTGCATAGGGCGGAATTGGTTCCTCCTAAAATCAACTCTCTACAAATTTTTTTTCCGGTTGAAAGTGAGATTCAAAAAAATGTTTTGGTGCTTCGTCCGGAAATTTTTTTTTAGCGGATTCGTTAGGAAAAGCTAATGGTTTTTCGTTTTTATTCGAATACTAGCGAAAACGAAAACGCACGCGTTGCGCGCGTAACGCGCCGCGCGGGGAAAAAGCAACGGTCCACCAGGTCCTCTCCACGTCTTACTGCATAGGAAGTCCATATGGACGCATTGTGCGCGGCTTTGCGGCCTTCGCGCGGAGTAAAAAGGCGCAGTCCACAGGTCCACTCCCACTCCGTGGACCGCTGTGAGAAGTCCAGATGGACCATCTCTTTCTGCCCCTCTATATATAATATATTGAGAGAGAAGAGAAAAGAGTTATTTAGAATACTCTCAAAAGTCACTAAGAGATTGGTTGCTTTTGATTTTTAAATCATTGATGGAAGATTGCATGTTGATGATGGGCGGTCGGTGATGAGGTGAAATAGTGTTTGAATCTAATAAGGTATTAGTAATTAAAGTGGATCTTAGATTAAAACTTAGAAGTACTAAGGGGTCTTTGGGTCGATTCTAAAATATTTTAGCTCAATCTATATGTATATATTATTTATAAGTATTGTTACAAATTTATTATAGTTATTATATATATATATATTATTATATATATATTTAATATATACGCTATTATATTATAGAATAATTTCATAGATCCCTTCTAGATACTCTATTAATTCACCAATACCCTTCTTAAAATTGATAAACACAAATACCCACCCTCCAATATGTTTTAAAATATCATAAATCCTCCTCATCAGTTAAAATCCGTTAAATAATCCATCTGAAAAGATTTAAATTTTCAAATCCATTTTTCTTACTCCTTTATTCCTTATTAATAGTAGAGGAATACTAATATGTATTTTCAAGATATTATTGTAAATCTAAATTGAATGTATATTAATATATACATATTAAAATAAATTATTAATATATATTTAATTATTAAAAAAATATAAAAAATTATATTATTAATATAGTATGTTTTTATCTGATTTTGTTTTGTTTTTAAGTTTTGGAATTTCGTCAGGTTTCAGTAGTAATAGTAATTTTGAATAAATTATAAGATTTTTTTTTTCCTATTTAATCAAAAGTAAATCACCATAACTATTATCAAGCATTGTTCCGTGATTGAAACAAAAAGAAGTTTTGTCAAAAAAGCTAAATATATATTTATATTAGTTTTTTAATTGATTTAATGCAGATAAAATTATCCAATATTTGATTAAAAAAAATTTTAAGCTTCAACATTAAAGAAATATCGGATAATTTCCATAACATATTTTATTAAATTTTATATATTAATTATTTATTCGACAAATATAAATAAGCCACTAATTGTTAAAATTATCAAAAAAACTACAAACTCTCATTTTTCATACACTGAAATTAGTTATATCTTTTAAAAAACTAAAAGCTAATGGGAATATTCAAACTGAAAAAAAAAAATAAAGTTAAGAGCCATATTTGAAAATGGCATATAGTTGAGGGGTCTCCATACATTTTAACTTAAGAAAATACTTAGGGTAAATAAGTCATTTAAAATTAACCTTATTTTAAACATTAATATCTATGGTAAAGCTAACATAACTAATATAAGGTGGTATTGATATAATTTTTGTGTTTAAAGGAAATGGGTGATATTTTTAAATTTTTATAGGGCATTATATATTTTATAACTTTGGATGGTTCCATGAAATTGCCCCATTATTATATTATTACTTATTGTATATATTATTTTAATATATTTATTTACAAATATAAATTATATATTAATATATAATAAATATAAAAAAAAAAAATATATAATTATATAATATTTATTTATAATTAATTTTTTCTTCTTTTTTCCTTTCTTTTCCTTCAACAACCAACAACCAAATAAAATTACTTTTTTCCTACCAAACCAATACAAAGCGTAAAATTATTTTCCTCTGAAAACTTTTTCTACACGAAAATTTTTTTTTCTGCAGTTTTACGAGAACAAAACCAACCCCATACCCATAGAATATTATTACTGGAGAGTGCTTTGTTCGCGTGGTAATAACATTATAATATTTCGCATAATTATAGTATCTAAAATTTGAATCAATTACTATTATACTGTAGTATAGTCTTTGGTTTAAGCAGTAATATCCAATACTGGATTGAGATGTAAAATAAAATTACTATATTTAATTGGTTTATAAAATTTAATAATTTTAAATATAATAAAATAAATCATCATACAGTCTGTTACTAGCGCAAGTAGGCAAATGACTTATGATGTCAACCTAAGTCCAAAACTTGAATTTATTATGTCACCATTTTAGCTAAATTATAATTTAAAAAATAAATATCTACCCTTCTACCCTTTTTTTCCCCTCTCTCAAAAAACAAAATATAGTCATCCTAACCAAAAAGACATAAATATAAAGACATCTACAAAAAGACATATTGAAGAGATTTAGAGAGAGATTTGAGAATAAATTTATAATTTTTAAATGTAATATACAGTAACTAGTATCATTTTAAGATTACACTACCGGACCCAATTACAGACGAACAAACACAAAGCATATCATTTTGAACTAGAATTACTTATAATATGCAGGATAAAACTGAAGCCAAACACCCCAGGAAATCTTACATCTGTGATGCACACTTACTTTTCTTAAAAAAAAAAACTAGTAGTTACTCTCTCAACTAGCACCATATTCATTGTTTTCGTGAGTTTTAAATTATTCAACCCCCTTTATCGCTGTTCCTCCTGTAAGTGGCAAAGAGTTTTAGAGGTTGTATCCGAAAATCTCAATTTTAAATCATGGTTGATTTACATTTAAATTAAATTTATTTTTTAAAAACGATAACAAGTAATATGCTAATTTTTCTTCTCAAAAAAAAAAAAAGAGAAATACGTTCAACCCTTTTTTCTAAAAACTCTTGTTCTCGTAACAAGCTCTACTCATTGATAGAGAACCTAAAATATTTTTTCTTTCTTCAGACAAACGAAAAAAAAACAAAAAGAAAAAAAGGCATTGAAAGTAGTGGGTTTACATTAACTTGCCACTACGATGACCAAACACAAACCTAACTGAAACCGACCCAGCATGACCTCAACAGAGATGGCGAACCCGACACGCCACTCTGTCTGTCCGGCCCACTCCCACTCACCCCTACCATATGATATGATTGTAGTTAAACTATTTTTTTTTTTTTTTTTTAAAACAAACATATGTTGCTTGCGTGACGTTACAAACTAGGCAGATCATTAATCGAGATTGAACGAGAATCAACCGAAAAAACATCTTCTCTCCTAAACCTTATATTAATTTATTGTATAGCCTTGCTCTACTTTCTTGCTTTTACTTAACTGTTTCAACATATTACTAAGTTAGACATTTTAATAAAAAATAAAATAACTAAGACTTTAAACTTAAAATTTTGTAAATACCAACTAAGTTAATTTGATTGCTGTAGAGTGAGAGCGTTTTTGAAACCAATAATCAAACAGCAATACAAGTGCAACTGCTGCATCGCGCCCGCGTATATATACTCTTATGCCTGGCCTGTAATAACAATAGCTTAAAAATATTACTTTAGTTTAAAAGACTCCAACAAGATTTAAAAGATTGTTAATCTTTCCTCCTCACATACCATAAATTTTTTAATTTTTATTCTTTTAAATCGTAAAAGCAGATAACGAAGAAAAACTTTAATCCCAACTAACAGTGATTTCATAATATATAATGGGCCCTACATGCAACATTAAATGTATTTCAATCAAATAATTAATTATAATATCACCTCAATGATTCAAAACCACTCCCTACCTTCTTCAGCTTCCAAGGTACCCAAAATTCATAAATAATGAACGCCAAAAAGTACCATATAGAATAAATGCTCTTTTTTTCAAAAAAAAAAAGCCAAAATTCATAATTCAAATTGATTGGTACCCGTGACCGTATCAAGTAAAATATATTTATTAATTAATTAATTAATTCAAAATATCTGAAAAAAAATCCAAATCAAAACTATACAAATATAAAAAACTAACTGGTAAAAAAAGAGGAATTGTCTTCGAATTTTAAAATGTTCAAAAATCCAAAGAACTCTCATCTCATCCCTCCACATTTCCCAAGATCTCGAATCCGGGAACCAAACCCCTAGATTTCGCCGCCCCCCGTCGCCCCAATTCCCGGCAGCAGAAACCCTAAATTTAGTAAATTGAGCACGGATCGGGAGGAAGGAGGGTGGGTACCTTACGATACATGGGGGCCGGAAGCGTGGCGAGGCCATGCGAGGGGTCGAGGTGGAAGCGCCGTGCCCTTGATCTAGGGGGGGGTGTGGAAGCCATGGCTAAGCGACCCCAAGCCGAAGAACGAAGCCCACGAGGATGATGCCGACAACAAGAGGAGGCAGAGGCATACACGATCGGCTCGGGAAAAGCAGCACATCTCCCACCGTTCGCCTTCGATTCTCGCCCACCTCCGCCCCAGCAGCGAATTCACGCACGCCACGAAAAAAGAAGAAAGAGAGAGCGAAAGAAAGAGGGAAGAGATCTATTCGTTGTACTCGTACTAAACTTTTAAATCAGCAGTTTCTCGAGATCTGTAAATATATAATAATCGTGAACGAAAGCTGTAACGTGGAACGATGGTCTGTACGGGGCTGTAATTGTTTAATATGCGGCGATGCTTGGCCGCTTGATTGGATCGTTGCATGAGATTTCGGAATGCGATTGTAGATATGAGTGAATTAGGTATTATGTAAAAAGAAGCATTGAGATGGTTTTTGAAGGTGGAGGAGTTGTAAACAATACTATGGTACGCCGTAAGCCCACGAAAAACTCTGAAAAAATTCGTCCCTGGCATCCAGTGTATCGTATCACTACCATACACTATCCTCATTAAATTTTAATAATTTTATATCTTTAATTTAAACTAAAATGCCCAATTTGGTACACATTATCACCTACAAATCGAATTATTTATACTGATAATTTTTATTTTTAGAAAGAAAAAAAAAAAACTTGTTATCTGTGTGTTATATTATTTTAGAAATTTTATAATATATAAAAAAACTTTATGCAATTTAAATAATCAAATTTTGTAAATTGCCCTTCAATTGATCAAAATAATATATTTCTTTGTTGGTGTAAAAGAAGCTTGCTATCTTTTAATAGCAGGAAGATTAACTAAAGTTATATCACTGAGCCACAGGCATCAGCAAAGGAAGAGAGAGCAAAGGCAAGACAAAAAGTAAAGCTAGCAAACAAGTAGCACATAAAATCAAACCTACATAAGATCTACTTAATCTGGCACTCTTTTCCAACTATTTGTCACGATCTAGCCTTCAAAACAAATTGAACTCGAGTTTAGTTTGCTTTGCACTCTGCAAACATTCTAATAGAATTTTATAGTCTCGCCATTCAATAAATAGATAAATTTGGGATTGCCTCTAAATCTCCCTAGCATAATATGCACCCCTGCTCCCTCTCCTTAGAGAATGATCAAAGGATTGGTTGTACTTTGAGATTCAAGTCCGAATCTACATAGTTGATCTTCACATTTCTAGCTAAATTTTATTTCTAAAATGAAATAAACGAAGCAGGAGCGGTGCTACCTATCTCTCTCAAAAAAATAAAAGAAAAAAAAAAGAGTGCCGAGGCAAAAAAATTTCAACTTTAAGGCAGCTCAAAGAATTTAGCAGATAAAAACTGATATTTCTTTATTAAATCACATGCCCAGACATATTTCCACCTTAATAATAGGACCAAATTTTTGAACATAATATCATAAAAATTTATTACTACAACTAAAAGCCGACGTCAACAATTCAATGGTACTATTTAAGCCCTCTTTATTGCAATAAACACCATTAAATTTGATTAATATCGATCAAGATGAATCACTTATTTTTAGCTTAAAATATCCAAATTCATAGTATTTTGATTTCAAAAAAAACATTTACATCTAGCTTGGTTTGTTAATTTAAATTAAATTTTTCTGATAAAAAATGAAATAATCCGTTAATCCTGTTTGTATCCTTGTTCTATTTGTTGTTGTCATATGATTGTTCATTTTACTTCCCATTCAGTTTAATGATATTTCAATTTTGTTCGATGTAAATTAAGTCTCATTAGTTGAAGTAATATACATTCCCATCAAAACTTATGAAAAATTTTTGAAACAGCTATTTTTTTAACATGACAATTACATTTTTATACTTTCAATGAAATATTATAAAATAAAATATCAATATCTTATTTAATTTTACATATATTCAAAATATATAACGATATTTTGCTTCTGTTCAACTTAACCTTCAATCCTTTAAGGCATGTTTTTTTAATTAAAATAGACTGGCGTGGAAGTGGACTTTGGATTGAAGTAATTGGGGTGAAATTTAATTCACTTTGCCTGTTTGTTCTTACTGTAAAAGTGGCATTTCTGGCTACGTTCTGTTGTTTATTTGGAGAAATAGATAGCCCGTAAAAAAGTGTAGCCTCTCCACCTCTGTATATTTCCTCCGAAGTGATATAATTCTCAATTTTATAACTAATGATAATAAATTATAATAAATAAAATTAATATAATTATATTATTTATATAATTATATATAGTGTATAATTATATAAAATAAATTTTAAAAATTAATATTTGTTTGCATATAAATTATAATGAAATACAACAAATAACAATTCTAAGTTAAAAATTATTAAGCATTAAAAATTAAATTTTCCATCATTTTCTACAGATATACAAATTAAACAAAAAAATATATAAAACTTACCTAACCAAATTTGATCATCATTTAGACATCATAATCAAAATAAATAAATTTTAATTACTTCCACAAATTGAATATATTTGATGAAATGAAACAGTATGTTCAAAATATCCACAACCCAAAATAACAAAAATATATTTGCATATATTGATCACACAAATAATAATATCACATCCAAAATTGTATGGTACTCATAACAGAATTTTTTTTCTTTTTTTTTTTATGCTGTCTGTTGATAAG